>NC_045171.1:11969457-11981957 GCF_900700415.2 Clupea harengus
ATTCAGGCTTTACACTTTCAAAAGGCATCTCCCGAAGGAAGATTTATGCATATTAGACTTCCAAACAGAGAATGGAGAGGTTTCTGGAGGGGAAGGACATTTTGAAGAGCGAGAGAACTGCTTCATCTGTCTCCAGAAAGGCGCTGGCCGTCAGCCAAGCATTTCTGAATTCAAACACAAATCCGTGACTTGACCCAACACTGTGCTCTAGCATCTACTTCATACTTTAATCCAACACCTCTGCTTCACACACACACACACACACACACACACACACACAGACAAACATGCATGCACGCATGTGTGCAAATACACAGATTACATGCGCACACATACACACGCACGCACAGGCGCAAACACACACACACAGACACACACACACACACACACACACACACACACACACACACACAGACACACACAGACACATAGACGGAACACACATACACACACACGCACACACCCTGAACCCTCTTACCCACAAACTCATTCCAGAGTTGCTGGGTGAGAACATACTAAGAGCAAGCACATTTGCAGTCATCTCTGCCAAATAGAGAAAAACAACAACTGAAAATAGTTCATGAGCAAGTCCTCTGCTCAATTTGTAATGTAGGTTAACAATTCCTTCCTTCTGAATCTTTACAAAATAACACTTCCAAGTCCCAGTACTCTCCATCATCGTTACACAACATGACGTTACGCAAATGACTCAACAGCGCACCCCAGTGTGTGGTGTGATATTGCTGTTCACAGACACAACTACCATAACAAGTGTTAGTGTGTTAAGGCAAGAAATAGGATGTTCCTCTCCATCAGCAGCAGTTCCCCCACACATGGGAGGGCCCACAGGAGGTCACCCTGATTCAGCTAATGTTCGTCAGCTTCACAGACGTACCACCGGCAGAAGTCATGATAATGTATGTAGGGCATCACTTCATCCAAAACCAAAGAACTCTCTCTTTCCCTAACAAAAACACACACACACACACACACACACACACACACACACACACACACACACACACACACACAGGCAGACAGACACACAACACACAAAAGAAAACGGCAAGGCAGTAATGGATGAAGGACACCAAAGAGACAAACAAAGACATTACTACCGACAAACAATCGAGCACAAACTTCTAATACCATTACAGCAGTGCAAACAGCTGGCAAGCCCGGGGATAAAGCAGCACATATTGCTCAGAGCGATGGGCTCTGTCTGCAGTGGCCATGCCCCAGCACCAAAGTAATAACCAGCACTTATAAAGTCTACATCCTCCAAAGCCTACAGACAATATTATACAGACCACTTTTACCTTGGCACTTCATAAAGTGTGAGGATCAGTGCTGCTTCGAACAAATGGATACTGTGCAGAACCTATTCTCCTCTCTGTATTTCAAGTCAAGTCTCTCTTTCTCATGCTCACTTTCTCTTCCTCTTTCTCTCTCTCTCTCTCTCGTAGGGGAGATTGTTGGACACAACAACATTCTATTTGCGGGCCCGTATGAACAGCGCCGTTGTTTTGTTCCTTTGAGAAATGCGGTAATCCCACTAATGTTTATGGTTCGAACGAGGATAATGAGAATGCCACCATTCTGCTAGTAATGAGGCACCCACTAAAGGAGAGGGTGCTGGGGCTGACGCGGCCTGGATATCTATTTTAAGTCGTAACACGTAGACCAGTGGTGGAGTTGCTTTCTGTTTTCCCATGTAATTTCATTATCTGTTCCTATCAAATTGATTGAATTGTTAGTGGCAGACTTTTGAAAATCAGAACTCAGAAATGAAAACAGGTGTTTTGTATGTGTTTGTGTCTATCCATTACACTATGGCGATCGATAGAATGTTTTTTAAAAAGACAAAGATATCTTACTTCCGGGGGGTTTAAATGTACTGAGCTTGGTATAGTTAGGAATCATGTAAAGCCTCATATGCCATCACGTAGGAGGCTAAAGTGTTCTAAATATAAAAATAAATCTTGCTGACATTTGGAGACATTTTCACTTCGCACAAGAACAGTATACGTGGGTTCTTTCCCTTTATAATATCTTGGCTTTGGCAAGATTGGATAGATTTTATGGTTTTAAACACCAGCTCAGTTATTTCAGAAGTTGTCTTATCATACCGGTAGGGCATGAGAGGGTGTACTGGCATTTCAACACCAGTTTATTACATGATGTTCAATTTAGGGATGTGATTAAATACTTTTGAAGTGATTTTAGTCGTCTTTTCAATCTGTGCAACAGTGATGGGATTTTGCCAAAACTGAGACAAAACAGTGGTGTCAGTAGTATACTTCCAATGTCACAACAGACACAGCTCAACGGATGAAAACTGAGGAAATCATGGCGCTTCAAGGGGTTAGCAGAAAATACAGGAAATCAATTATACACGGAAAACACAAAGGACAAAAAGGAACGTATTGGCTGAGGTATCACTGCGCAAGGAGCTCTAGTCAGGCCCCGTTTTCAGAATGCAGAATTTATGAATGCACCTTCTAAACTCTTTTATTTGGAAAGGGCAAATGGGTAAAAAGGCTTATACAGCCTTAGTTTCAGAAGATGGGACACTCTTGTCTGACCATAGTGAAATTCGTAAGAGAGCAGTTCGATTCTGGGAGGAACTGTATAGGAGTGAGATCTCCTATGAGCAGGCTCTTGATAAAGTCTTTCTTGAGATTCTACCTCAGGTTTCCAAGGAAGCAAATGCAGACCTCGGAAGGGCGCTGGCCCTAGAGGAATCGGACAGAGCCCTTGAGAGCATGGAGGGTGGCAAGGCACCTGGGACAGATAGTCTAGCGGTTGACTTTTATAAGTCTTTCTGGACAGAAATGCTCGCTGTACTGAGTGACAGTTTAGCCAGGGGGTGGCTGCCACTCACTTGTCAAAAAGAGCAGATCTAAGTGACACAAGATCATGTCGAATTTTTACATTTGGATTTTGATCTTGTCTCAAATGACGTCTTGATGGAGCGTCTTGGCTGCATTTGGTTTTAGTCCTGATTTTATTGATAAAATATTGATTTGAAAACGGCAAGGCAAGGTAATTATTCCAAAATGTAAAAAAAAACTTTCAAATTACCGGCATACGAAGGTGATGTGGCCATGCTTGTTAGTAACAGGAGGGACATACATACCACGGTGATAGTTTTAAAATGATTTTAGAATGCTTTCTTTTGCCAAACTTAACTGGAAATAAAACGTGGCTATGCTAGTTAGGAGAGGGTCCGATGGTGCGCCGAGGCTCATGGATGGTGTAATATGGTCTCTTTGTAACTCGCCCTCTCAAATATAAGAGTGATCACTGGTAATCAATGCTCAAGAGATCTTTGCTGGATAGAGAGCTTTGACATGGGCTGAGCCAAGGGGTGGCCCATGGTGACCACAGCCACTGTACACTAAAGCCTTGTGGCACCGTAACGAGTTTCAAGGGGTGGGGTGGGGGGGGGGCTAAGAACATGGTGTAAACCCAGACTTGTAAGGGGATCTCAGGGCTTAATTCTGGTAACTCCAGGCACCATTTTCCTGCAGTTTCAGACAGAAACAGGGAGCCTAAAGGGCAGTGGCATTACGAGGATATCATAGTGTATTTTACTTTACATCTTCTTTGATGCAATCAAAACTGTCAAATTGTCCTGCTCAGATTTGGGCCTTTGGAGCCTTTTTTACATTATTTTTGCAAGCATTTGAGAAAGTAGGACCACATAAAGGCACAATTGACCTAAAACGTGGCTTTGTTAGTTAGGAGGTGGTCCGATGGTGTGCCGCGTCTCCCTGATGGTTTAATATGGTCCTGGGAAGGTTTTAAATAACCGGGGGTGTTTCCTGGGGAGAAAAACAACTTTGAAGAGATTATTGAGAAGGTTAAGGGCCATCTCGAGAAATGGAGATTCTAAGTAAGGGATAATTTATAGTCCGCCAGTCCGTATTGGAAAATAAATCCCGACAGGACGGACAGGACCCAGACGCCCAGCGGATTAACAATTAACAACCTGATGGCTTCATCCCTCTGGCGCCGGCTTGCATGTATAGACCCTCCAGCATATGTACTGCCAATCTTAGTTAATTTCTTTTGGGATAGTCTACACTGGGTTCCGCAGAGGGTTTTATTTCTGCCTTAAGATGACGGTGGACATGGACTGGTATGGAAAGGATTAACTTTCTTGGGTCCAAATGTAGCCTCTGGGAAGGCTCTGTACAGACTTTGTGTGATATCTTTGAATAAGAAGTTTCTTGACAAGGGAGTTGACACGCCTTGGCACAGTGTTCTACAGATAGGAGAGCAGGTCCAAACCACAATAGAGAGCTTTCCACAAGTCACCATTAACAAAAGGTTGTGGGGGTTTACAGTGGAGTTTCGCATATGGCAGTGGCGGTTCATTATTTCACTTGTGTAGTCTGTGAGACTAAAACATTTAGTTTTTGTTTCACAGAGACTGTTGGGTCTTTTTAATCAAAGTTTTTCAATGAAAACCTTTGTTTTTGGTCTCATATTCTCAGAAACAAAGGCTTAAATGCTTGCTGATGACTTTCATCCTTGGGCAGGCTGGCAGGAGGAACAAAGAGGAGCCGAATTCAAAGTACATTCCAATGATTTTCTCAACTCTCAAGTCAAGGATATAGATTGATTCTTAAAATATTTAGAATCTTTAGAAAATATGTGGTGTCAAAAAGGCATTTTATGCATGGTCAGAGGAGTCAAGATGCAATTTAATCATTTATTAGAAGTTTCTCTACCTAAACTAGACTAAAAGTTACTTTACTTTAAATACATGTTTTGTGATGACTGAGTAGGGCATTTGCATGTTTGTAGTTTTTTAATGTAATAAAGGCTTTTTGAAATAAAAATAAAACTCTTTCTCACTCACTCGCTCGCTCGCGCGCACGCTAGCACGCACGCACGCACGCACGCACGCACGCACGCACGCACGCACGCACGCACGCACACACACACACACACACTGTATTTCTCCTCTAATTGCAAGACTGAATAATTAATGTCTGTTGCTCAGGATGCTGCCTGTGTACAAGCTTAGACTGTAATCTGCTGCTTAGGGAAATAAATTAATCAGCAATGTACAGAGTAGAGCGGGGGGGGGGGGGGGGAAGAGAGACAGGGATACACACAGACATACATACACACACACACACACACACACACACACACACACACACACACAGAGAGAGAGACAGGGATACACACACACACACACACACACACACACACAGACAGGGATACACACAGACATACACACAGACATACACACACAGGCAGAAAAAAGGTGAAAGAAAGATGAGGGGGTGGGGACAGAGAGACACCACCTTCAGTTAAATATCTTCAATATTACAGGAAGGATAGGATCATAGCCATGTTCTAAATGATGGTTTGAGTGAACATGATTGAATGTGTGTCTCTATGTGTGTGTGTGTGTGTGTGTGTGTGTGTGTGTGTGTGTGTGTGTGTGTGTGTGTGTGTCCATGTTTGTCATGATCAGGTAAATTAAGTTGACTTGTTTTGACTGAGTTGGTAAGAGAATATTTAAAATAAGACTGGAAAAAGAACAAGGACATGTCTAGAAAGTCAAAAATAGATAGAGAAGGAAGCCTAAAATTACTGGGAGTTAAAGCAAGGACTAATCTGAACATGAGGGACTGCCAATTCAAGATATCTGAAGAGCTCAGACAGATCCTAGCCGTTCACACATTTATATTTATTCACAGGGCAGTTGTTATTGTTGTTAATCTAAAGCCTCTTACAGCACAATGAAGATGTACATTTAGTTCTTAAGCCAGATTTTTTGGTTTACAGCACGGTGAAGATGTACATTTATTCATATGGCAGATTTTGATCAGCACAGTGAAGATGTCTATTTTTATCTGTATTTGTACTCCCTGGGCATCCATGACCTTGGTGTCAAGAGCGTGTGACTGAACGAGGTCTTCCTTTACAGTACGGTTCAGGGTCTCACAGCATCTCATGCATGGCTGAAAGCACAGGGACCTGTCCAGTAAAGTCCAGAAAGCAGCTCAGTCACAACTTCAACGACAAACTGAAAAGACCTTCAGCGGCTTCTATTTCAAGGAACCTTAGGACAACTTCATCAGATACACAACCATATTATATTATATATATATATTATAACACAACCATATTATATTATGACCGTGAGAAAGACATTGCCAAAGTTTATGAGGATGAGGTATGCCTCCCTCTGTATTCAGAGAGTGGAGAGGACAAAAACATGAACGAGTAATATAGCATTTTCTCTGAATCAGAGGGTCATTTGCCTTCATTTGTTAGAGTTAAAGGAGGGTCCACTATGAGCTGGTGTGAATTTATCATCAGAATGTCTACTCTTTCAGCCCAGGAGAGCCACAGGAGGACTCTTAAAGTTGGGTCTTTATCGCTGCCTTGCAGCTTCACTGATTTGGGAGCCATAGCTATTGTTATTTCATATTACCAAGGACGTATCTCATGCATTTTAAATCCACCGTCTGATTAATTTCAGATGATATCGTGGCATTATCTAATTGACTCGAATTGAAATGAATGCTCGCTCTACTACCTAATATGTTGGAAATGTTAGATGGAACAGGAGAGAGAGAAAAAAAAGGCAGAGAGAAAGGCGGAGAGGGGGGAATGGAAGGACAGGGGGGATAGAGAAAGTTAGAAGGAAGTAGAGACTCAGTTGGAGTCAGAGATAGATTGCTTGCTGTTCTCCACAACACATGCTGTAACGGCTGCAATCCAGATCCATTAGGGATTGAGAAGGAGAGAAGGGGAAGTGAAACAGTCATGGCATTCTCTCCTTTGATTCTCCTTTGGACTGAGTGGAACAGCAGTGTGCTGTGAGGTTTCAGTGCAACAGGCTGGGGCTGGGGCAGCGGCCGTCTGGTCCCTGTGTTTGTGCAGATAATATCTGGGGGATAAAAAGATTAAGAGTATTTCTCCATTGTAGATCGCCCAAAGGGGGTGGAGAGTTTGGTGTGTGAGCACCTGTGCGTTATGTGTGTGTGTGTGTGTGTGTGTTTGTGTATGTGTGTGTGTGTGTGTGTATGTGGGGCCGCCATCATAAAGACAAATCAAACAAAATGAGGGATAAAGAGATTACCCAGGTGTATGATCACTGCATCACCCAATCTCTGTTCTCCTCTTTTTTCTGTGTCTCCTACCCGCCTCTCCCTCCTCTCTTTGACTCTGCACCCTTTGATGGTGAGCATGCAGGGACACCAGAGGGCCAACAGTCATGGCCCAGCTCGTGACAACGTTACACAAAAGAGGGTGGCTGGCAAAATTCAGATTTAAAATAAATAAAGCAATTTATTAAATCGACCATCAAGGCAAAAAAAAAAAAAGAAAACAGAGAAAATGTCTAGGGGGTTTCAATATTGCCAATACATGAGAGTAAACAGCAGGAAAAGACAAAATGGTGGTGTGTATATACAGTAAGTGTGTGTTAAGATGCGTGCGTGTGTGTGCAACAACAAAATGTGAGGAATGGGCAGCTCCTCGTATGCTGGGCGCACCTAGGCAGGTGTGACCAATGACTCACTAACACCACAGACTCTGCACTGCCACTGCAGGACTAGTGGGGGAACTAGTGTGTGTGTGTGAGTGTGTATGTGTATGTGAGCATGTGTACTTGTTTGTTTGTGTGTGTGTTCTCACACGTATGTATCAGTGATGACAGGGACTCTTCCCTGCTGTTTAACATTTTCCCAAGTTACAATTAGCAACCCAGGAGCCCTTTCAACTTAAAATAATAGCAAGACGATAAAACAGCAGCATCCTCCACACAGGCTACACTGTCGGTATCTCCACTCGCCAGCCATATCTTCTAACCACAGACGTTCTCCACGTAGGGCACGAGTGTGCCATTTTGGACTCATCCCACCAGAAACATAACAGCAGTCTTAATGATGGAGTGATCATGAGGAAGGGAGGATGTCTTGTCAAGGCTGCAAGTCACGCTTTCAGCAATAGCGAACTCCAGAAAAGCACAGTAGTGCCATGTATGTGCCTGAAGATGCTGTGAGTTTAGTCTAATCTAATTAAACCCCCAGGGGCTCAGACACAGCAGCGGTTTGCATTGATTCTGCATCCCCGGTTACACACAGAGACTAAACATTTAGAGATCAGGGCCCGTGTTCGCAAAGCATTTTATCTTACCACTGACAGCACTAAGTCGCACTAACAGTTTCTAACTAAAAGTTTTCTCCTAAATCCTATTGACAAAGCTGCTGAGACCAACTTTGCACCAAGGACAAGCAAGAACTCCTGAGAGACTCAGTTGCTAAGGCTGACGTCTCATACAAGAACTTGCTTTCAAAGACATCAGTGATTGGCTGATGACTGACAGGTCTGTGCCGGTGAGTAGGCATGCGCTTCAAACTAAATGAATAAAGAAAGAAAGAAAGAAATAGATAGGTGACAGGCTACACATTAAATAATAACAGAATACACTACCCACAGACTGAGCATCTTTGCACAATCTGTACGATCACACATTTGTGTTGACAGACTTTTGTGCAAGCCAACTTTTTAAGGACTTTGTGAATTACCCTTAATTAAAAACATTAGGAGCCCCCCCCCCCTAGCGCTAAAAGTAGCACCTAAGTCAGGGAGAACTAAGAAGCAGTCGAGGGGACTCCTAACTCACTAAGACCAACTCCCAAACGAACGGAAAATGGCAGTTTCTATCATTCCACATTACAACGCTTTGCAATGCAGAAGCAGAATTACTGAAAGATGCCGTGTCAATCAAGATTGAGTAATTGGCATGTGGAGCTTGCAAGGGATGCAATAACGTCAACCAACCGAAACAATTCACTCAGTGCTGGAAATTGAATTGAATGTAACATTTGATCGTTAAATTAATCTAGCTTCTGTTTACACAAACATGTACAGATGCATTTTTAAAACTGCGAAGATACTCGGTTTGACGGTAGTGTGTTCCATTATTATTTCATATTTAGCCTATGTCACATATTTGTTTATCTATTTATCGTTTATCTATTCATCTAGTTATTTATCGTTCTTTGCGGTAGGCTATGAAGCACATGCTTACTCATCGGCACAGACCTGTCACTCATCAACCAATCACCTAGGTCTTTGAAAGCAAGCTTGTGCTTGAGACTTGACGTTAGCCATAGCAACTGAATCTCTGTTAGCTTAGGAGTTCTTGCTTGTCCTTGATAATAGTTGGTCTCAGCAGCTCCGTGAATAGGATAGGATTTAGTCTGACTTTTCAGTCAGAGGAGTACTCTTAGTGGTAAGATAAAATGCTTTGTGAATAGGGCCCAGACAGGACACAATGTGCATGTATGTTTAATCACAACAGTGTAGATGTTGGTATATGTGAGTGTGTATGTGAGTTTGTGTTTGAACAAAGTAATTCATGCCGATTCTAGATCGATGACTGTTTTGCAAGCACAGCCAGTACGTTTCCTCACACAAAACCCATTCTGGGAAAATCCAATTTAGAGAGAGAAAACATGTCCGACAGCCTGCAGAGACATCAAGACACACAATACACTTGTGCACACACAAACAGTTGCATTAACACGTGCATGCACAAACAAACAAACACACACACACACGCACTCAGAAACAAACAAACACTTCTACACCCTCAAACACATGTACAGACATATGCATACAGATCATGCGCACGCACACACGCACACGCACACGCACACACACACACACACATACACACACACACACACCTTTTTTCAATCATGAATCATGTTTCTATTCACGTGAGAGCAAGCTAATCAGCAGTATTTCCCTCTCTCTGTGACCAGGTGTATGAGAGCAGGTCTGTGACCGCTGCCACGGTCAGACCGGCGGTAATTGAATCGGCTCTTTAAATATTATTGAGGTGAGTGTGAGCGCGGCGCAGGGCCGTTGGGTCAGCCTCGGCACAGAGTGTGTGTGGTCTTTATCAGGCTGGATTGCCTGAGCCCAATAAAGCGTCACACACACACACACACAAAGCTGGGGTGGTATTTTATGCTGGTGACAAACAAACCAATATGGATGTCTAAACCCTGGATTCAATGAGAAACACCAACTGAAACAAAAACACAGCAACAACGACAAACAACAAACAACAAACAACAAACACAGAAACAACTAATTAATGGCTACAAATTACTCAGAATTTTGCAGCATTCAAATTTCAAAAAGTTTTTACCGCACCAAGCAAGTCAGATGTTCCCTCATCACATTACCAATTCCACTGGAAATGGTTTCAGGTACATTTTTACTTTTTATTATAATTCCAATAGGCTTTCTTAATTTGTGTTCTGTGAAGAAAATCAAGAAAGCATTCTGAATAAGTGATGAAATGAAAACCACGTTAAACATTATAACATTTTCATTAAAAGAATTATGACAAAGATTATTCTCTGTGTTGTGTGAGGGAGATAAAGACAAAAGGAGGGGTAAAGAGAGGGATGAAACAAAAGGAGAAGAAAAAGGAGGAAAAGAGAAGGAGGAAAAAAGAGGGAGCCAATTCAGCGGAGGAACCATAACTGATGAAGGGTTTCATCCGGATCATCCTAACCTGATTCATCTCCCCCATTATGTTTTAATGAAGGTGAGCCCACGTTTCACTCAGACAATCCTCACCACAGCCTCAGCCGAAGAAAACTCATGCTTCCCGCTATCAAGACATCTGCCCCCCTGTATGGAGACTTTTACACCATGTAGGAGAATCAGTAAGCTATAGAGGAGTTGGACAAAGTTGACCTGCTGTGCACATATGCAGACAGAGAGAGTGAGAGTTTTCACAAGACAGCAGATTCATATTCTGTATGTGCGCCGTAGAGGAAGGTCGTAGAGGAAGGTCGCACTGACAATGGCTCCGCATGCACTACGCAGCTTTATGTTTATTACTGTTTTTATTGTTTTGTTTTTTTTGTACACACTGCACTGTTGGTCATACAGTATGATCGACTGGCACTTTTGGAAATGTTTTCGTCGCTTAACACTGAGTTTTTCTCAACTTACCGGAGTGCTTGCTGTGGCTCCTTTGTCCTACCACCAGTATGTTTACCAATACGCCAATGGAAGAGAAAGAAGACAGGCAAGCGAGCCGGTATCCTGTGCAGATCTCGGACGAGATCCCTCGGTGTGTACATCAAGGATGACCTTACCTGGTCCATGCAAGCAGGCTCGGCAGTCAAATCTGCCCAAAAGCGGCTATACTTCTTGAGGAGACTCAACAAGTTTGGCACGTCTGCTAAAACCCTAAAAAACTTCTATATCTACATCCTCTCAGGCTGCATCACTGCCTGGTATGGTAGCTGCTCCACTGCCGATCGCAAGGCCCTGCAGAGGGTGGTGAAGACAGCGGAGCGTATCACCGGCAGCCATATCCCCTCCGTGCAAGGCATCTATAACACTAGATGCCTGAGAAAAGCACAGAACATTGTAAAGGACCACAGCCACCCAGGCTATGGAATATTCACATTGCTGCCATCTGGTAGAGGCTACCGGAGCATCCGAACACGGACTACCAGACTACCAGACTTACAAACAGCTTTTACCCCCAGGGTGTAAGGCTTCTGAATCAGCAACACTGATCCACTGAACAGTCGCCATCACTTTTACTTTCTGCTCCCCCACTCATACAACCACCCTTCCTACATATATTTGCACAATTTTTTATTTAATTTAATTTAATATTCCTCACTTTTTCACACTTTAAACTGCTGCTAGCCCTTCTTGTACTTACTTGTTAATGTTAAATGTTATAGTGTTATATGTTATATGTTATAATGTTATATGTTATATTTTATAGTGCTATAGTGTTATATGTTATTCTATGTCGTCTACTGCGTAGATGTTGCCGGCCAAGTCCTAAGAAATTTGCTGCGCTGAAGCAATTTGGTGCATGCGACAATAAACACACTTTGACTTTGATATTCAGTCTTCTCAGCAGCTGACTGGGTTGCCTGAGGCCTGATCCTTCAAATGCCCCCGGAGGTCAGGAAAATGTTTGGTTTTCTGCTCAAGAATGAGATAAAAATCCTGTGATATGAATGAGATAAAAAAAAAACTGTCCTGCAGTGAATTCCTTCATGTTCATGTTCTGGTCATCTGTCACCGCTCTGTGGTCCATCGATGTCTCTGAGTCCACTGTTTCACAGAGATCTATTGAAGCGCTTTTGACAGCGGCGTAACAAATTATGGATTTGGGTTCGCATGCATGCCGAACCAAAGACTCCAATTGTATGTTGATTTGCTCAGTTCTATGGCTTTTATCCAACTAGAGAGCTGATAGCGGATCATATTTATCACATCCTTAGTCTCAGAGATCAAATGAACTCCATGGTCAGAGTGACTTAATGAAAGGGCCTTGAAAACATTCAGCTCTCAGAAAATCAACAGGTTTTTTCTAAATATGGACTCACTGCGGTCACAAAACACATGCAGTCTGCAACACGTGATGAAACACATCAGAATAATTAAGTAGGCTAGTGCAAGAT
>NC_045171.1:11994457-12006957 GCF_900700415.2 Clupea harengus
ACAAATTGCTCAACCTTGCAAATATGTAATCAAAATGCAATGACTAACTGCATGAAAAGAGCAAGCATTTGACAGAGAAACAAGGACAGATAGAGACAGAGAGAGAGTTTCATTACTCATATTTTGTGGGCTGACACACAAAAGAGAAATGAAAATTGTGTTTAATCACAGTCATTACCATTTCCATTTCCTGTCTCTCAATGATACTCCAGAAAAGTACACTTAAGCATTAGAGTGTGTGTGTATGCTTCTCTCTCTCTCTCTCTCACACACACACACACAGTTTGAGTTTGAATGTGTATATAGAATGTGTAAAAAGAAACATGTGTTAAAAGTAAGATGTAAGTAATAGTACATCCAAACACTTCACCTCACAGTACCATGCATGCACACTAGACTGCATTCACATAACAGAGCAGTCTAACATAACAACTGTAACAGTGAGTGCTATTCTGCACTAATCTCTTATATGCAGAATGGTACATGTGCCTTTTCAAAGGAAAAAAAACATATTACAGCCTCCAACTATTAAATGACAAACGCAGATGGAGTAAATATGTGGTGGTGTGATGTGCAGAGAGGTGGGCTGTCACGGCAACATATTACAGCCTCCAACTATTAAATGACAAACGCAGATAGAGTAAATATGTGGTGGTGTGATGTGCAGAGATGTGGGCTGTCGTCGGCAAACTCAATTGTTGTCTCTTCTGACACTTTCAATTTCACAGACTCCAATTTAAATCTGCCACCTTCTCTACCTGACAGGGTAACACTAATGTCTCCTAATTAAATTTGTTGACAGAGGTGCGACTCTCAAGCAAACACACACATCTAAACACACTCACACACACACACACACACACACACACACACACACAGTATCTCATACACACACACACATTCACATAGATATTCACACACGTGCATGCAGACATGGATTTTCCCCACTTACTCAAGCACAAAGAAGCACACAGACAGAAACACAGACAGAAACACACACACACACACACACACACACACACACACACACACACACACACACACACACACACACACACACACACACACACAGAGACAGAAACACAGTCACGCAGTCACACAGACAGAAACACACACACACACACACACACACACACACACACAGAGGCAGAAACACACACACACAAACACGCACACACACTCCAAGTACCACGTGTCCAATAAACATTTCTTGATAAATTGGGATGCTGTTGCCACTCTAGGCAAAACTGAGCCACTGTCATATTGCAATAAACGTTTGGTATGGTACCTCCTAGACATTATCCAGCGAAAACCCAGAACAAAAGCCATGGAGACAGAAATGTAAACAGGGTGAATAAGACAAAGCCAGAAATGCCTCATGTCTCCCATGTCTGATGAGGTTGCAACGAGAGCACGGGACTCAGTCTCATTAGGGGAGAGATGGAACAGGGAATGAAGACAGAAGAGGAGAGACGTCCAGCGTGAGGCAGACAGAACCTGACAGGGAACGACAAGATGGAGAGAAAAAGAAAGCGAAATGGAGAGTGTGTGAGACCGAGAGAGAGAGAAAGAAAGAGAAAGAGAGAGAGAGAGGGGAATGGCTGTGATGAAAATGAGTGAAGCGGTTGAGATGCCGAGCTGAGACCATCTGGGGCTCCAACAAGTGTTTCAGTGTGTGTGTGTGTGTGTGTGTGTGTGTGTGTGTGTGTGTGTGTGTGTGTGTGTGTGTGTGTCTTCTGGGGCCTTCTTTATCAGCTTTCCATGTATTGTGTTTCCTCAGGCAAAACTTGGAGCTGAGTTTACCCACACTTATGAAGCAAACATGAGGGAGTGTGGATGTTGTTATAAATTACGTTGGGACTTAACGTCCCAGTGAACTCCCAATGTTAAGACTGCTGATATCCCATAGTAACAGCCCCACCATCTTTGAAAGCATCTTACAACAATAGTCTTTGTTGCCATGACTGCAGGGTTTGCACACTGTCCAGAGCACAGGCTTTTTATACGTACTGCAACAGGTAGTTTACTTTCCAAATTTGTGCATTTAAATGTTTGTAAAAACTTAAAATACACACATTAGTCCTCCCATTGGTTTCTAATGACAGTCTTTTGACAGTGCCTTCTGAATGTATTCACTAACACCTGGTCCTGTGGCCACCTCGCCTGAATGATACTGATGTTTCAGGCAAACTAGCCACCATTTATTGCATAGAAAACAGCATAAGAGCTGGTGAAACAGAACAATTGGAATTCATATTCCTAAGTCTTCAAGATGGGCTTCAGAGAGGAGTAGAGATAAGACCAAGGGAGCTTCAAGGGGTTTCAGTTCCTGGTTATCAGTCACTTGCTATCTTTACCTGCCGTCAGCTATCAATTTCTACATGTTTCATGCTGGAGGCACTGGGCAAAGGCTTCACACCAAACAGTTAAAGGGAGCTTGATCCAGGCATCTTCACAGTGTAGAGGACTTCTGCTTCTGTGAACACCATTGCTCTTTATGCTCTTCAAAGATCCCCTAGTGTTGGTCTGGCCTCTCCTGGAAATATGTTCCTTTGCCCAGCCCGGCTTTGGTGTGTGTGCTCCAACAGCCCTTTAAAGTAACACTATGCAACAATTTGACACTTTTTGAGGTATGGTTTTATAGGCTCCTAGTTTTGGTACCATCCTCAAATTCATTTTGATAGCATATGGTAATTTGAAGGACAGATAAACACCTATGTCTTTCCCACTAGCCATCCAGGATATGCCCTATGTAGTTCTGTGTTCCGGGCTGGAACACCCTGCACAAATGGAAGAAAAGCTTTCACAGCAGTTAGTGTGTTGGCAAGCTTCTATCAGTGTCAACTGGGCTGTTGGTGGTGTTTGCAAGATTTTTGCATGCCTTTTAGGTAGTTAGCTTGCTAGATTTGGAACAGAACTTCTTATTGCTGCCAGCACTGTGGTTTGAAAGCAACAGAAGAGCTCCATGAGCAGGTCTGTAGGGTCCCACAGAGGCCCATCCTCTGGAGGGGGCTGCCAGGCAAATAGTGGCTAATTCAGAGGCTAAGAGGCACGGTGAACACCATGTCAGGCTTAGTGTGCCTATTGAATGCCTATCCCAAAAAAACAGCCCTGTCAAAGGTCAGTAACTCAACGCTGAGATTGGGATGTACTATATTTTTGCTTGGCACCTCAGAGGAGAGGATTTATTGCATCTTTGCTATTAAGACACGTTTGGGAAAATGTACTGTGATGAAATATAGCATTTGTTTTTCTTACTCTGCCAAAGTACATCACTGTTGCAAATAATTTCAGCTGCTTTGGATTAATGTTGAAATAAAAGTTTGTATTTTGCTTGTGTATTTCGACTAGTACACATAATTTACTTGGGAATTAATGTCGTATAAAGAAATGTTACAAGAAATCCAGTTTTGAGGGATCTTATTGAATTTACCTCCTATATTCCCATGAGAACAGAGTTCCATGTTTCGTGTTTTTAGAAGTTGCAATGTTGATTAAATGAGAATGAGGCTTTTAGATTTACAACTTAAAAGGTAATTTATGTAGCCTGGGTGCCAGCACAAACTTAGCCCCGCCCACAACATTTGAGGTCGGGAAGTTCAGTCTGGCATTGCTCCATTGGGGCGAAACTATGCGCGAACAGAAGCTGTTCGGACCAATCAAATTGTCAGGGCGGGCTTTATACGATGATGGACAGATGATCAAAAGTGACGTAATCAACCACGTCACCAAAGAGCGCTTGGGTTGAATTCGTTTTCAACAAACATGGCTGCCGCTGGAGAGCTGAGATGTGTAGATAGATTCTGTCATTAAGTCTGTTTTAGAAGACATCGACGGCGCATTCATTTTGAAAGAGGAACAGAGAAACGCGATCAAGGCATTTGTCGATGGAAAAGATGTTTTTGCCGTCCTTCCTACGGGATTCGGTAAAAGTTTCATTTATCAGCTGGCCCGGTTCACATACTACGTTGCTCTGATTGGTTGTAGGTCTATCCAATTGAGCGAAGAGGCATTTTTTTTCCTGGTTCGGTTGAAACACTCCCCATAATCACAGCCCAATAGAGCAGTATCAGACTCATATTCTGACTAGAATTATGAGTATGACAACGTCAGGCTATAATTTATGGTTATATGAGTAAAGAATTCTCGATCAAAGAGAGTCTTTCTACATTTTATTTTTGCAATGTTCTCCATGAAGAGATATATGTAGTCATTTTACGGGTAATGTGCACATTTTACATGTATTATATATCAATAGTCTTCATAAAACTTTTATCCTTCATCAACTAGTGGGTTTCATAATGTGTCTTTGTTAAAATATGCATGCACATTTTTTATCATATGGGAAATGCCTACGTATTGTCTATTATTTGTTAACAGCCTATTTGATAAATCTTTTTTTTATCATCATTTTACTAGATCATTTCATTGATTTATTTCTATAACGCTCTGGTATATGATCCTGTCTCATTCATTATTTAAAGACATATTCCAGTGGTGCATTTATAAAACATCAATGTTTCAATCATCCTTATGTCATATGTGAGTATTATGTGGGTGTTGAGTGACTGTATGTTTGTTATGATGTTGCTTATTGTGTTCTGCAGTTGCCGTTTCTTTTAATTAGGACCGCTCTCTTTCAGAACTCTGCTGGGCAACGCCCCCTTGACTGGTGCGCCTCGCAAACATCTGATTGCATGGTACAGGTGCGGATAATTATGTCTGATTGAGCCCCTTTTTAACATGAACACTGAATAGTCTGTGAAGGCTGGACGTAAAGCAGGATTACTAGAGAGGACGGAGGAACCAAGTCTGGGACAGAGCTTTTTGTAGTTGTTGGCGTTGCTGGATTACCGGACGTCTGTTAAACAAGATCCGAAGTTGATTGTTTCCCTACTGCTTTGGAGTGGAGGCCGGTGAGATCCCCGTCGTCTGCGTTCGTGGGTTGCCAGGAAAGAGCTGACCGGAGTCGTCCGTTTGACTGACCGTGGTTACATGGATTCGAATAACTGCCTTAGTCGGACTGAAATCGCATTATCCGTTTCATGTAAGCACCTTAGTCGGATCGTAGTCGGACCGCACATAGTCGGACTAACACCCCTGGATAACTCGATCCGATCCAGTTGATAGTTCGACTATTGCGGCATGTAACGGTGAATTGGATAAGGAACTGGACTTTGCGTCTTTGCGCATGCTTGAGATCCCGCCGCCATCCTCCCTCCCTCCCTGCCAGGTCGTGACCCGGAAGACGAAAGAGACGATACGTTGTCTCAACTGTTCATACTAATGACACGTTTATTTATGAATATCCTGCAGACTGTCTCACAAGCTTATTCTTGTTGACTATGAACAAACATAACAGAAGAGGTCCGAAGATATGAGTACCTTTACAACCCCTCCTTAAAAACGTATAAGGACGTTCAAATTACGATACTTATGTGGTGCCAGTGTTGACAAAAACGTTGACTGCGACTGTTTGGACAGAGCGCGCTAATTCACCGAACAAATACTTTCATATTAATTTCCCACCACTTGTTAGTCATGTCATCCATTCATATCGATGTGAATCAATCAATACTAATACATCTTTAACTGTGATGTGTTTTTGTTTCATTTCACAACGTATTTACTGTATAATCAACGATAGCAGGTGCCCGCTTGTAAACAGTCCACATTTTATTTGCTTAAAACACACAGCAGTACTGTCAAATCAGAAAGCAAATCAGCTGTTAAAGGGCTGTTACCTGACCAAATACCTTTCAAACTCGGTGATAGTATTCACAACTAATTTGTTCTTCATTCTATCAAATATGATGAAGTGTGGTCCGCGACGGCCACAAGTAAATTATTGCGACATTTCTAACATACAACTCAGAACGAAGAGAACACAGCCAGTAGTAGCCTAATCTAATAAAGAGTTGTCTAATCTATTAACAAGGTCATGGATTGGTGGCTTAAGACAGGAACTATGAAAAGAAAATTAAATGAGAAAGCCTCAAACATAGACAAGGAGAAAGTGGTTCAGCCTCATAGGGCATTATCTCGTCGCGGAGTTGCATTCAAAACACTGTGTTTTTCTCCCGCTGAGACAGCAAGATGATAACTAGGCTATATTCTGTGTTGTGTGACGTTGGATAATGACAGCTTTTAATTATGAAAAGTTGACTACTAGGATGGCTGTATTAATGCCAGTGGGCTAGCCTACTGTTGGTAGTGAAATACTGCGGTCAGTATGCGCATCGTTGTGTTTTGTGATGTCTGTCTGAGTGTGTGATGGGAGTATGAGGCTGTGAGCGAACTATAGTTTGTAACATAACCAAGTCACGCATGGAGCAGGGTTCCAGATGCTTTGCCTTGCGCATTGTCATATCTATAACTAGCCTACTGGTACGTACAAAAGGAGAGCCCGCGAAAATCATGTGTGCGCTAACAATTGTCTGGCGCCAGGTCTTGGGTAGGAGGCATGTTGTTCCGGGGATATTTAGTTAAATGGTCCGCGAATTTTTATTGGCTAAGTGGTCCTTGGTCTGAAAAAGTTTGAGAAACACTGCTTTATAGACAATAACGATCATACACTCCCATTGCACTCAAACAACCACACTCAAACGAGGAGATATTGTATCAATTAGCCTATTAAGTACTGTATTTATTGATTGCAAAGAGTTCAACGTTACAGCAACATAACTTTGCTCCGGTCGCTAAATCTGATATATCCGTGTGCATCATCGCTCTCCCTCTCTCTCTCTGCCACACCCACCCTGTAACCTACGTGTTTATACATTATAGAAGCAAGACCATTATATTGTAACAAATCACGGAAGCGTGGTATATTTGTTATGGCTTTTTATTAAACACAACACACTGTCACAATGGCACGGGCTTTATGCCCACGAACAGACTGTGCTACCGTCACCCACCTGTATAAGCTCTGTCCCAACACAGAACAACGACATGTAATTAGAACGGTAAGGAACATATAGCCTAGGGAACGTCATGCATAACATAAAGTATAACAGTATGCGCCCGCTGCACGGCATTACGGGGCGACTATGCCGACACGTTATAATATTCTGGTTTAAAGTTAATGCTTGTGAAATCAGCTGTCACTCGACTATTACCTGACCAATACCTGTCAAACTCGGTCATAGAAAAATATCATGAATGCATATTTATTACGATGGGGAAACTATAAAATCGGAGTACGGACAACTAATGCCCAGCGTTGACGATGCAGATATAGAGCTGGAAACAGCTAAATGAGCTACAGCCCAAATGCAGTGAGCTTTATCAAGCCCTGGAAAGTTCGGCACATTTGCCCGTTTCCACAGCGTCTGCTGAGCGGTCATTCAGTACAATGGGGCGTCTTAAGACATATCTTACGAAGTACGATGACTGACAAAAGACTGACTGGACTTGCTCTTATGAATATTCACACAGATTTGGAAATCGACAGCGAAGAAGTACTTAAACAATTTGATGCAACTGGCAGAAGGGCAATGTGTTTTGGCTGTAACCCATTATTTGCGCGCGTGTGTGTGTGTGAATGTGCATGCGTTTCTCTCGCCTTTTATCTTTCACCTTTGAATAATGTAACTTATAAACACATCGGCCTGGCAGAAACAAACAAACAAACAAACAAACAAACAAACAACCCAAGAGGCAACACGCATTTCTGGACCGATGAACAGACGCGATTCATGCTCAATCAACTGTTGTTGTTATTGGTAGTGGTGAAGAGGTCAAGCGGAAAGGGCTGTATCACCACTAGTTGTAATAAAAACAGCGCCACCTATCGTATCGGATATGACATGCTTTCGGCCAATGATTCGATTTATTCACTGCCATGTACATTGGGATAATAGCACCTACCCTCGAAAGAAAGCATAGTCCGACTAAGCAAAGATTCGAATTATACCATCATGTAAACACACTGACTGAGAGAAGCCTGATTTAAATATTGACTGAGAGCGAGATTCGTCTACTCTCGGTTCAGTGGTGAGTGTGCCTTGTCCGCTAATAAACTGAAGAATTGCGTATTAGCACCATACAGAGTAGAGTTTCACGGACTATCACAAGTAGCTATTTTCTTTGGGTGGATTTACTTTTGGTTGATATTATTACCTTTTCGTGTGTTGGCTATTTATTTTCTGTTTGCTGTGAGTGTGTATTGCTACTTGTGGAGATACTGGCGATTTCTCTCTCTCTGTGTGCGTGCGAGTGTGCGTGATTGACAGACCAACGTGAGCAGCTGTGGTGCGGTGGTGGATGCTGACGGACTTTGCTTGCGGACTTTGGATACGGCGGACTCTTGGACATTGTAGACTGTGGTTCCTTCGGCAGTGGCCTACGGCCTGATTCATATGGACTTGTGTTGTATTTATATTTTAGTGCTTGTAATAAATTGTATATTTTTGTATCAGAAACGAAGTCTGGATGAATCTGTAGAGCTGCTCCCACCAAACAAAGAACCTAAACACTAGAACTTTAAACTAGAGGCCCATCTCTATAAACTGGGTGGCGTAGTCGGTCTACACTGCTGTCCTCCCGTCACACTTACACTGATTTAGCGTTTTTACCTACCACGGGTATTTGAGGTGGGGTTTCTGGCGTCTCTCAGTATTTCACAAAAAGATCCAGAGATCCAGGACCAAATGTTTTTAGAAACTGTTAAAAACTGTATTCTAATCAATACTGCAGCCATAGTTTGTTCATGCCATGATATCATGCAACTTTACTTTCTCTTCTCACTTCTGTACACGGTTATCTAACTCTTAAAAACAGAAGGCTACATTCCCTGTTTTCGAAATGCAAATAGGCCAGGATGAGTGGGGATCTGTTGTTATTTGTCTCCCATGTGTTATGTTCTTAAACATGCTGAGTCACAAGCAGCCTGCATAATGGGCAGATGGCAGCTTACATCGTGCCCGTGGAGTTGAGGTTTCACTAGTGAGTACTTATCTGTCCTTGTTATCACTCAAGATTTCTCTTTGAAACCCATACAGTTCCATTCCATGGCTAGAGTTAGCAATGATGATTATGCAGACTTTTTTCAACATGTACTGTAGTAACGCAGGCACATTGGCTGTACCATTTGGCAATTCAGGGATGTGTAAAAGCTATTTTGATTAGACAGCTAAAATGTTGTCTCTTTAGACAATCCATTGTCATCTTACAGGTCGTGGTTTAGAAACATTAAAACCGATCTTATGTGTCTCTCTTACTGACTCATCTTAAAAGAATGGACATGGATCAGAATTAGTATATATATACATAATTAGAATATATATAGCTAAGTCTCCATTTACTTCCTTTGTTTGCGTCACATACTGTAAGGCAATACTGGACAGATGTAACCCTTATCCATACGGACTCATAGGATTCCCACAAAATATAAATACAGTATATGAATAAAATGAAATTAGATATTTTGTTCTTAAACTATACAATGTTATTTCTGTCTGCACAAGAATAGCAAGAAATAACTCATGTTTCTCAAATCCATCCCACAGAGGCCTCGACATCAGACACACAGATATATGCAAATTGTGCAGTAAGTTTGTGCTTTTCACTTTTGCAGTTGTGGATACATTTGCACTAATATACCTCTTTGGGTAAGCAATTATGCTGGAGGGTTACAAATGGCAACTTTTCATAGGCCAGTGGTCACACCCTCACAGAGGGAAGAGGGAAAAACAATTAGCCACAAGCAGTTCAAATCTGCCTACATGCCGCTGTGCTTCGAGCCAAAGATTTCCTCTGCAAACCCCTCACCATATATAATTCATTTTACATTGACAGTTTATCACAAATTGCCCCGTAAATTGTGCTTCCTTGGCTTGTGATGAATTCCTGGTAGGTCGGCTGATTTTGAATGCTTGACATTATTCTATGCCAGGCATCAACCGGTGAAATATTTGGGCGGCTTGAAAATGCATTTAATGAACGTCGGCCTGAATAAAGAATTCCGACCCGTCGGCTCGTACACCTCTCCAGCTCACTGTCAAGGTAGTAGGTGGCATAATTGCGCCAATTATGATCACACAAACACTGAGGCCTTGAACACTCCACGCTCCATTCTTCTCCTCTCCCCTCCTCTCTCCTCCCTCCCTGTCTTTCCCTCTCTCCCTCCCTTTCTTTCCCTCTCTCCTCTCTGGCAATCTAAAACCCCGATACCTCTTCACTTCAGGTCGTTGACCTCCCCTATAGCAGCAGCACTGAGAGCAGACTGCTGTTACAGCTCTGGACTTTATTAACTGAATTAAGGCAATCGATTGGCTCAGGAGGACCTGCTGGTAGTTTTCTCCAGGCCACAATTAATAGTTGAGTGTAGACGCTCCGTGACAACAGAGCACACACACAGAGCCCAATCCATGAAGCCATTATGGGCAGCCCAGTACTAATGTCTCCCATGGAGAAATAGACTGTTTTAATGCGGACAGGATCACGCTTTAGCCCCTATTCTCTCAGACGGAGAAGAGGTGGGAGAGAAGCTAGACTGAAGGAAGGGAGAGCAGGAGAGAAGGAGAGGGGTTAGGGCTGGGTGATGTAGTAGAAAACATTATCACAATATTTGTTCTTGATATCGATAATTATTAATCATTTTTGAAGACCTATTTTAAAGCGACAGTAAGGAGTTTTGGTCGAAAACTAGCAATGTCATTACTGAAAAGGCATGAAAAAACCTTACAAACACCAACAGAAGCACAGTTGGCACTGATAAAAGGCTTGCTAGCATGCTGAGTCATGTCTTGCTAGCATGCTGATTCATGTCTTGCTAGCATGCTGATTCATGTCTTGCTATTTTTTGCTATTTTGTGCTATTTTGCGGTGTGGTCCAACCTGGGCCACAGAACAGGAGTATGTTTCCCAAATGCATAGTTGCTAACTACGAGCATGAAGTAGTTGAATTCACACACCTGCAAACAGTTATGCGAGATGCTGCACCTCCGCTCAGGCAGTTTATATAGCCTATTATGTTCATATTCTCGTGTTGGGAAGGAATATGGTGAACGCTTTACATAGAAACTTGTAACAGAGGCTGAGAATGATAATTATGCAGACTAAGCACTATTTCAGGCTGGATGTGAACCCATTGTCTCCAAGGTTCAGCCTTTTTGGTGACAATTCCTTCCTTGTGTCCTGCCTTACCAGAGAAGGAGCTTGCTCCAGGTTTGTTCATGCAACTGAACTTTGCTTATTAATTATGTGCTTTTCTGATGCATTTGCATTTAACCAGCCAAACGTTTATAACCGTTTTCTTATCGCTATCGAGGAAGTGTCAACCGCGAAACAAATCATAATAGTTTTATCGCCCAGGCCTAAGAGA
This sequence comes from Clupea harengus, assembly GCF_900700415.2. NCBI lineage: Eukaryota > Metazoa > Chordata > Actinopteri > Clupeiformes > Clupeidae > Clupea > Clupea harengus. Next base: position 12,005,784 of record NC_045171.1, read on the forward strand.
GGCGATGGCTGAAAGATAAAGGGATGAGAGACATAGGGGATGAGGTAAGGGGGGATGATGCACTGATTATTGATTTCTTCAAAGACTAGAGGAGAGAGACACACCACCGTATAAACCCAATGTGTGAGACAAAAGAGCAAAGATTAGATTAGAGGTAAAGGCCTGGAGAAGTACTATCAATAAGTGTGTGACTGATGTGTGTGTGTGTTGGTGTGTGTGTGTGTGTGTGTGTGTATGGGAGTCTATGTGTGTCTAGGCCATTATATAAAGTGTGTGTGTTTACAAGCCATTATGGAATGTGTGTGTGTGTGTGTGTGTGTGTGTGTGTGTGTGTGTGTGTGTGTGTGTGTGTGTGTGTGTGTGTGTGTGTGTGTGTGTGTGTGTGTGTGTGTGTGTGTGTGTATATCTATCACTGCCTTTATAGAAAAGCTTATTCTCAAAGGCTTCTTATCACAGGGCAGGCAGCTGATGTGGTAAGTAGGATGGGAGGAGAATTAAGGGGTACGAAAGAGAGTGAGAAAAGATAGCAGGGAGCTAGAGTGAAGGAGAGAAGAAGTAAAGGAGAGACAGATAGAAAGAGAGAGAGAAAGAGAGAGCCGAGAGAGAGGTGAGAAGGCAGAATAGCAGAGTAGCAGCGGACACAGTTCATCCTCCACACCATCCATCACAGCAGACACTCGGGGTCACTTCACGCACAGTCCACCACGCAAATGATCCAGCGCTGAGCGATCACAGCTTGGCCCGCAGCACAGGATAGAGAGGAAGAGGAGGATGGAGAGGAATAAGTGGAGCAGGGGATAGAGACGGAGGACAGAAAGAGATGCAAAAAAAGAAGAGATGGAGGAGAGGAGGAGATGGAGAAGGGGATAGAGACTGAGGAAAAGAGAAGGAGAGAGGAGAGAAAGAGAGGAAGAGGAGAAGAGTCCCAGCATGGCTACAGAGGGGCTGAGAGTTAGTGTGGCGTCTGCAGTGATTTAGAGTGAATTAGCTCACCGGCTCTTATTGGAAATGGCGGTTCCACTTGAGAGGACTCAGGGGTTCAGCAGGTAGATTTACTCTCCTTCTCTCTCTCTCTCCCTCTTTCTCTCTGTCTTTATCTCTGTCCCTGTCTCTTTCAGAGCCATATTTCTGCTCAGCACATTTTACACGCACTCACCCACCTACGCTACAGGGA
>NC_045171.1:12011957-12041957 GCF_900700415.2 Clupea harengus
GTCCTTGGCTGTGGGCTTGGGTGAGAAGGAACGTCTATTTGAATTCATCACGGACAAACTAATGAAACCATTACATACCTGCCCTTCCTAATACAACCGCACTTGACCCTATGCACTTAGAATTGGTGTAAGACCTTGAAACAAAACATGACAGTGTGTTTGTGTGTCTCTGTGTATGTGTGTGTGTGTGTGTGTGTGTGTGTGTGTGTGTGTGTGTGTGTGTGTGTGTGTGTGTGTGTGTGTGTGTGTGTGTGTGTGTGTGTGAGCGTGTATGTGTGTGTGTATGTGTGTGTTGAATGAATAGTGTGTTTCAAACCAATATGTAGCACCATTCATTTAGTGGAATAGAAACAGGATGGGATATGTTGGGTTAGAAGTGGAGGATTAGCTTCAGATTCTTTTTTTACTGCCCAGCAATTATTCTGCCATTAATGGATGAGTGGAGCATTTACCAAAATTGTCGAGGCACAGGAGCGGCGCTTATCATGGTGTCAGCAGCGTATTTGCTGTTTAATGGGGATAAGCATATTTAATTACACCCTAACACACCCCACCCCACCCCCACCCCAACCCCCAGTAAGCTGTGGCATGGCTGAGCACAGTGTGTGTTTGCATATCCAGGGGGATGTGGAAAATTACGCATAATGAACTCTTATTCCCTCTTAGCGGCCGTTGCATAATTAATACTTTGTTTGTACAAAAAAAAAAACCTGAAGGAGGAGAACAAGTGATAGAGAGAGAGAGCAAGAGAGAGATAGAAAGGGTGAGGAGGATAAAGATGGAGCGGAGGTGGGGGTGAGGGGGTCAGAGCCACTTGCCAGCTCTTCCAAAACCTCCCCGCCACCTACTCACTGGGGTCTGCACCAAGAAGCCGGGAGGAACTCACTCAAGACCCCCGCAAACTAACACACTCAACCGAAGTGAAAGGATCCAGGCGAGTGCTTGACTTGGCGCAGGGAAATTAAAACAACCCACGGGGACGTGACACTCAAATTACTTTTTTTTACATGAGTGTCCCACATAATTGCATATTTATTTCAAGCCCACGCTCAACACACACACACACACACACACAAAAAAATCTGAACGTTAATCGTATACAGTAAGGGGCTTTCGCAGATGGCGATATTAATCTGAGATTAGCTGGGGGAATGTGGTCAGTGATCAGTGCCATGAACACCCTGCTCGCTCGCTCTCCACCCAAAGCTGACAGGAATCACCCTCAGCAACTGATGAAGGTCATCGGAGCGCAAACAGCCGTGAATAAATCCTTCCAATAGTTCAACCGCTTTTTTTTTATTTTTGAACAGACGCAGGAGATGAGTCCTTAAAGAGAATTGCGCATGACTGCTTGGTAAGTATATGAAATGTGAAATCATCCCTAAAGGAACCGTTCTAAATGTCTGTCGCGCTTATTTTTTTCGTAGTACAAACTGATGTCTGAAATGGGAATACCGCCCGAGTCCATTTCAATGTGAATAAATATTACATGTGAAAAACAGTGAGTGTTTATCCCGCATTCGATGACTGATTCACTCTGGTCGACACAGACCGAACCTTCTCCATGAAGTGGTTTAGTGGGCATGAATTATGCAGAGTCTTCGGCGAAGGGCAGGCGATCTCTTACCTGTGGGGCGCCTGCTTGTGACCGGTACAGATGGCCGTCTGGTAGTCATGGCTGATGCACACCTTGTGGGGTGGGCAGCGCACCTTCAGGCAGGGGTCCTTAGTGACGTCCAAACCTGGAAAAGAACACAGCAAACTCAATGGTCATCAATGCTGACCAGTATCCCATTCAATACAATGCAATGGTTTATACACTGAAACCAGACGAGTTACAAAAGTGAGTGAAAGTAAATGCTTCGACAAAAACATCAAAAACCTTTTGTAACCATGCCTTCAACAAAGGCAGCAAAGGTCTTTTTTGCTATTTGCAATTTTGCAACACACTTAAAAAACACTACATTGTCTAGACATTTCGTTCAAGAATAAAACCTCTGGCAGTCGTTCGGAAAGACTTCTAATAAAATTGCAAAACATACCTGAAAATTGCAACACCCACACACACACATAAAAACACTTATACCCTAATTGAATACCAATCAGTCTGAGCCTAAGCACCACAAATAGACCTCAGGCAAGCCCACCTCTTCTGAGAGAACTTTGCAAACATGGGGGCAGCGAGGGCAAGAGGAAGAGGAAAAGGAAGAGGAAGATGGAGAGAGGAGGAAGAGGACGTGGACAATAACAAAGACAGGGGACTAGGCAATAGACAGAGACATATTTCTGATGCCATTAGGTCGTCTTCAACTTGTAATTGTTGCACATCATTGTAGTCCTACAATATTAGGTCTATGCTACTCAGTGAACAAATAAAAATGGTATAGTGCTGTGAAGTACACACAATTCAGTGTTGATGTTACTGTGTACAGAATGACAGTACAGTCTGTTAAAAAGAACCTAATCAATGACATCATGTTCTTGCATTTTCTACAGAATTGCCAGGCAACCTCCTGAGGCAGTAGATTGTGTTAGATTGTGTTCTATTGCCACTGCAGAGATACATTCAGACAAAGCGGTGTGTGACTTAGGCAGGTGCCCCCGTCTCCGGCCTTGTGTAGCATGTAGCTCTGACTGAATGTGTCTGGCCCACCTCACCCCCCACCCTCGTGTGAAAATGTGGACATTGAAGTCCTGCGTTTTGAGTTACACAACGTGGCACAATGAGTGCATTTGCTGTTACAGAGAGTCCCGGACTTTGATGCAGCCGCACAGCCTGTGCACAGCATGAGTTCATTTTCATTGATGAAGCTGGATTCAATCTAGCTCCAACCAGGCGTCAGGGCCAAAATGTTATAGGACAAAGAGCCTTTGTGAACGTCCCTGGTCAGCATGGGGGAAATATCACCATGTGTGCTGCCATCAGTCTGGAAAGAGTTCTCCATCACCATGCCAACTAGGTCCCTACAATACTGCACACATAATCACATTTCTGGATGCAATACGTATCGCAGTTGCACAGGACAGACCAGAGCAGCCTGGGTTTGTTGTCTTCTGGGATGCTGTTAGGGGTACACCGGGCTGCTCTTATCTGGAACTGGTTTACCAACCACAACAACTTTTGCCTCATTTCTCAAAGAAAATCTTTTCAGCTTGGTTTTTGGAAAGTGTTTTACTGTAATTATGTTTGTCTCCGTGAGTTTAAAGGATTTTATTGTATTGATTACTGTACTGAATGATTACTAGTTTTCTTTGTGGTTTTTTGGGGTTTTAAAAACCTGCAATGGCAAAAAAAAACAAGCTGTATGTATTTTTCCTGAAGCCTTTTTGTGTTCTTTGAAATGTGAGTAGATGTACTGTACTGTACCAATCTTTCAGAGAAGGCTGTATGAGAAAATATAATTTGTATACATAGTACTAAAGACAGCATTGTTTTGCTCAAAGCACATCAGTGTGTTGTTGCCACTTTGAAAGAGTAATTCAAATGTTGCATGTGTGTATCATTTTGTTGCAAAAATCCCATTTTGAAAAATTATCGTTTGGTTTTGAGTGCAGACTTTCATTTAGTCACCGAAGTGAGATGTTTATCTCCAAGTTTGGAGTGTGCATAGAGTTTCGACACAATGAGCCAAATTCCGTAATGAAAGAATGTGCTGTTCTCCGGCGAATTCGTCGGATGCCCACGCTTGGTTCAAGTTAGCTTGTTCAGGAATAACAGACTTGTAGAAGACAGCTTAGCGAAAAAATGTGTTTATTCAGCCAACACGAGCATGCACTAGGCACGTCTGCTGCTAACGGGTTGTTCTTCTTCTTCCTCTTCTCATACATTACAGAAATGTACAAGCATTTATAGTGTGGAAATAACAAGAGGTGTAAAGGGGAGGGGATGGGGGTGTCTGGAGGTCAAAGGGGAAGTCTAGGTTGACCGGGGCTATAGCCAGGTATGGCCTTTTGGCCTCAACCATCTTGTGGTGGTTGTAGACAAAAGCCAACTAATGTCTCTGGCTCCAAGACACACAAAAGCCAGGAACCAAGTCTGATGGCTCCTCAACATAGACAAAAGGTCAGGCGCCAAGCCTGATGGCCAGGCCCGGGGTGGGTAATCGGGAGAATCGGGAGAGTTCCCGGTGGGCCGCTTCACTTCTGGGCCGGTCGAGAATTGTATTTTTTGACATTTGTCACGTTAGTCCATCTTCTCTTAAAGTAGGCTACGCACGTTCCGCATTCTGACACCGCCGCCTCTGCATGGGTTGTACCATGCGAGGGAGTTCTCCCCTCCCAAATAGAGTTGGTTGGGTCAATAGCCCGTCTTTTCCAAAAAAAGTTTTCTCAGACTACCGATAGCTGGGCTGGCCCTACTGCAACGATACGCGTCAGGGAGGATGGATGGGAGGAAGAGGGGCTGAAAAAGCCAGGTTGAAAAAAAGAAAGGCATTAGAGGAGGATGCTTACCGATTTATTTTCAAGAGGACAAACACAAGTGGCAACTGGTAAAGAAAGACATAGGCCTAATGATTAGCAACGTAACTATTAGGCTAACGTTGTAGTGTTGGTTAATATCGTTGTAGCGTTGTCAACCTATTTGCAAGCAAAATATTACCAGAGATGGAGCTTGAAAGCAGGACCTGTTCCTCCTGCAAAAACTGTGCCATTTGTGTCCATTTAATACTCTCACAGTACAACCTCCTCACAGATGCTTATCATGTCATTGGGTTAGCATATAAGTTTCTGTTGACTTTGTCCATCACACAGGTTGCATGTGAGAGAAGCTTCTCAACCTTAAAATTTGTGAAGAATAGGCTAGGCTACGAAGCTCATTGAGTCAGGAAAACTTGGAGGCTTCATGTTAATGTGCACAGAGAAGGAAATCCTCATCAACGACACAGTTATAGATAAAGTGGCTGAAACCAGTGCACTTGTTAGGCGGTTACTGATGCTGTAGATGCTGTTGGTGCTATTCGCAATGTATGTAACTGTATACTGTACTGTGAGTTGAACTGTAAACATTAGTTCAATATGCCTCTTTGTTGAAGAGTGGGATACGTTTCAAATGCTTTATTTAGTTATTTCTGCTTTTGTTAATTTATCAACCTATCCTTGTGGAATAGTGGAACTTCTCAGTTTAAGTGGATTATTATTTAACCTTTACATTATTTTTTGAACCATGTTATTAATAAATCTGCCATCTGCAATCTGCCATCTCTACAGGACCTGTTCGCCTCTAGGACCCTGAGGCGGGCAGGTAAGATTGTGGCCGATCCCTCACACCCGGGTCACAACCTCTTCGATGTCCTTCCCTCCGGCAGGAGGCTGCGGTCCATCAGGACCAAAACCTCACGCCACAAAACCAGCTTCTTCCCGGCTGCCGTTGGCCTTAGTAACAAGGCCACTTGACGTGGACTCTCATCCCGCCCCCACACCTCAAGCCTGTGTTATGTTAACACACACTACATTGCACACTGCACATTGCACATCCACTTTTGCACTCCTGCCCTGCTTTTTGTATTGAATTGTAGTACTTATTGTGTTTGTGTAGTACTTACTGTGTTTTTATGTTTTATGTTATGTGTAGTACTTACTGTGTTTGTATGTTTTTATGTTTACTGTATGCACCTATACATCAGAACAAATTCCAGGTGGGTGTAAACCTACTTGGCAATAAATACTATTCTGATTCTGATTCTGATTCTGATAAAAAGAAAACTACAGGATAGTACGAGCTGAACTGTTGCTTCATTTATCCTATTTCCACTATCATGGAAAAAGTGGGCCGGTCTTGGGCCTGAAATTCCCGGGCTGAAAAGTGGCCCCACTCCGTCCCTGCTGATGGCTGTGGCCTTGTGCTATGCAAACTAACTTGCGGGGGTTTGTTGAGATGTAGTTATGTTATGTGACGTTATGAAAACACCTTTATCTAACAGTAACAATAGTTTCAGCAATCGTAACCGTAAAAGACATATTCAAAAGGGTTCATGCTGGAGCCATTTGAATGAGTGTTTGCAGGAAGATTAACTTCATGTGCAATGAAAGATATTTGGTATGATGACCTTCAGCTAGTTAGAAAGACTGGTGTGGACTATGAATATAAAGGTTTTGAAGGCAACTGTACTCTGGATATTCAGATACTGTAACTAATGAGCAGGTCTATGGCACTAGAAAACAAAGCCTCCTCGCTGGTTGGTTTTAGAGAGATATTCATGTAAGAATAATGTTTGGCAGTAACACAAAGTTGTTGAATAATATAAATGTTTAATCTAAATGTAAATGTTAAATATAAATGTAAATGTTAAATGTAAATGTTAAATATAAACGTAAATGTTCAATGTTATATATAAATGTTAAATGTAAATGTTAAATGTAAATGCTAAATGTAAATGTTAAATGTAAATGTTAAATGTAAATGTAAATGTAAATGTAAATGTTAAATGTTAAATGTTCAGTCTACATGTCAGATTTGAAGACTGAACCTTACAATATTTACGGTAATTGGCTTTCATAGTTTCACGTCACGTCAGAATTACCAGCTTGCGGGCAAGAAATACACTCCACAGCTGTCTACCACTGGAATTTATACAGGAACTGACCATCTTTCATTCAAGATTATTTAATATATCCGCTTTAAAATTGTCTGACATAGGTAGTAAAATGCCAGACAGTTGTTGCTCGGTTGGCTGTTCAAATCGGCGAGGAGACAAGCCCGGCTGTTTCCAGCTGATTGTAGACGTCTTCTAGGTCAACTTTTCTCAGGCGGGCAGTAAAGTAGCCTTATTTTTGGAGCTTGCAATAAAAGCAGTAACCCTGTTGTGGTCGCCTCATTTATCAGAATAACTACCTAAAACGGGAATAGATCAAGAAATAAAGTCAAGAAACAAAGCATCAACACGATTAAAATTGGATTACCCGGTTTCTGCTCTGAGATTGCGACAAGTACCTAAGCAAGTAGGCTAGGCTACTGTATTTTGTCATCCAACTGGTAATACTACAATGCCAGTAGAAAATACTTAGGAAGATAATTTCAGTTGTCATTCGCCAGACCAGGTGGTTGTACTTGTGTTAACCAGGAAATTGTGTCAAATGATAAAGAACAGTGTTGGGTAGGCTAAAGGCTGCTAGCTAACAGCATGTAGCTCGCTAGCTGGTAGCTAGCTATTAAATGGCAATCATCTTTGCTCTGATAATGAAGATGTTTATTAGTTTTCACCTTCCAGACGACATCGTTATGAACCCATTCCCTTCTGAAAATTAAATTACTATCTGTGCTTTTGGTAGGCTTTCAGTTTTTGAGGTCTGTAGGGGGACGGATTTTCTATTAGATAGATGTAAATATCTCCAAACTGGAGCTCAGGCAGGGACTTCTACGACGTTATAGAAATACAAATATCAGCGGGTGCAGTAAAGGGATCACAGGTTCCCAAAATGTAATTTTTTTCTAGATATCTCTGTCTGGCTATTGTGGTATGATCTGTGTTTGATGGCGATCGTAATTGAGTAGGCAGCACTGCTCGACGATGTCCACTGTTGGTCGACATCTTCGCTTTTGCCCGCAAGGTATCCCTTGTAGTGTGACTGAAAGCTATGAATTACCGTAAATATTGTAATGTTCTGTCGTCAAGTCTGACATGTAGACTCTACATTTACATTTACATTTAACATTTACATTTACATTTACATTTACATTTAACATTTACATTTAGCATTTGATATTTGTATTTACATTTAACATTTACATTTAACACTTATATTTAACATTTATATATAACATCGAACATTTACGTTTATATTTAACATTTACATTTACATTTAACATTTACATTTATATTTAACATTTACATTTAACATTAACATTTAGATGAAAGATTTATATTATTTAACAACTTTGTGTTACTGCCAAAAATGATCCTTGGAAAAGTTATCGCATGAATTTACATGAATTTATCTCTAAATGCTTGAAAAAGTGACATTTGAATATTGTCATGCTTTTTTTTCATATGATAATGTACCAAAACTGTACCAAAACTGAGCAGGATTTTCGAACGTGCAACATTTTAAAAAACGGCGCCCCATAGCTCTCAAGAGAAACTGTAAGAGAAGAAAATGACTGCGGGCTGCACAATCAAATTCCATATGAAGAACAGGTGACTGGGGGAAGTCTATGAAAGAGAGAGAGAGAGAGAGAGAGAGAGAGAGAGGGATAGAGCGAAAGAAAGTTGTGGTGCAGGGCTGCTAACAATAAAAAAACAGCAGACATGGGAGGAACTACTAAAGAAAAGAACATTTATCATAGTAAGACAGTATACCCATACACACATACACACACACACACAAACAGAGGCATTTTGAGGAATAGAACCCTTTTTCACCCTAAAGTGAAAACCATTCCTGTCAGAGCCAGAGGCTGTGATTCAGTGGAAGGGAAGAAAAGAAAGAGTTAGAGAGAGATGGAAAGAGAGAGAGAGAGTTAGGGATAGAAAGAGAGAGTTAGAGAGAGATAGAAAGAGAGAGAGTTAGAGAGTCAGGGAGAGATGATGATATGTGGGAATCGCTGTCTTGTGCATTTTTTTGGTGCCTTCTCTTTCAGCTCAGTTGATTTTTTTTTACCTTTTTGCTTTGCTTTGTTTGCAGCCAGGGGTTGAAGAGCAGGCGATGATTTAGGGAGCGTGAGCAGAGATCGACACGGCAACAGCCAAAGCCATTTGACTGAGTCAGACCAGATTAAACGCACCCCGAGTGCTTTGTGTTGGCACACTGCCATAACCTGGCACTGCAGAATCGCTCACCTACAGTACCACACCAGGCCCTCTCTACAACCCCTCTAGAATCACACTCTTGTACAGTCGCTTACTCACATACACATTCACACACAATACACACACACACATATACACACACAATATATATGTTATAACTCACACATGGCAGTATACGCACATGCACAAAGGTGCACAAATGCACGAAAATGTCAGACACAGATGAAAGTGCAGGACGCACGCACGCACGCATGCATGCACGCACGCACACACACACACACGCATGCACGCACGCATGCACGCACATTCTCTCTCTCTCTCTCTCAAACACACACAGATCAAAATGCTCCTCTCCAGCAGCCATCATTTTAGCTGCCCTTCCCCCTTCCTCCTCCTCCAGGCTACGTCGTAATATCCGTGGCGATGGGGACATTTAGAGTGGAGAGGCGCAGGTGGCTTTCTCTTGAGGTGACAGAGATCAGAGTCTCAACAGATGCTGAGAGAATTCAATCAGGTCTCCACGATCGCCGTGCAAAACACACACACACACACACACACACTGCCTGAAAGGATACTGGTGAGCAGTTACTCCGATAATGTTACGCCAGAAGTGTGTGTGTGCACAAACACTGCACACTTCATTGTAATGAGTTGAATTTTATAAGTCCTCACAGGAGAGAGAAAGTGTGTGTGAGAGAAAGTGTGTGTTTGTGTGTGTATGTGTGTGTGAGAGAGGGAGAGAGAGAGAGAAAAAGAGAGAGGGAGAGTGTTTATGTGTGTGTATGTGCGTTTGTGTGTGTGTGGGAGAGAGCATTTGAATATAGGTTTCTCCCTATAAAAGTGCTATAGATTCATGACATTTCATAACAAACTGCTTGTCTCCACATTCCCTCCCCTCTAACTCCTCGTCCTCCTCTTTCTCTCATCTTCTGCTCTCCTCTCTTCTTCTCCTTTGCCTCCTCCTCCTCCTCCTCCTCCCTCTGCTATGCCCTGACCTTCACTGTCCCTCTCCACTGGGCTCTGGCTGGGCAGAGGAAGACAAGCCCGTGCTGTGCCAGCCTGCTGTTGCCCTGGACCACCGCCATGCCAACTGGCATCTCACTGGCATGACGATGCACATTAGAGTGGTTCATAAGCCATGTGCATGTCCACACACACACACACACACACACACACACACACACACACACAAACAAACACGCACATGTTCCTGCATGTGTAAACACATAATCGAGACACACTATTGGGCACACATATACAACTAACATACACATCATTTAGCGATATCTCACATCACAGTGGTGCATAAGAAATACACACATACACACACACCAATAGGGCACACTCATAGAACTAACACACATTATTAAGAGATACCTCCAACAGGAAGTGGTGAATGAATATAAATCTATACCAGCACACACAGGCGCAAACTTACATAGGCAAACCATTTGTTTTCTCAGACTCACCAGGGCTCATGGCTCTACTGCTAATGCTAATGGATGTGTGCAGTGGGTTCTTACGTGCAACAAAGAAGGGCATCGCGTAAAGGTATTTTGATTACTAGCGCACATTCATTTGGTCATTTCACAACATGCACACAGACCTATGCGCCTTCACAAACGGACCGACACCTCATTTGAGTGTGTCGGGTCAAAAAGGAGTGAAATGGGAATTGTTTTGCCGAAGGCATTTTGAGGAAGCCCTGCCTCCTAGGACCCTAATGCGCAACTAAAAATGAGAGAAGTCATATTTTTTTTTACTGACTCAGTTCAGTCTTCTGATCCACACGTTCTCCCAGTTACCGTTCTAAAAGTGGCCTCTTAGTATAGTGCCAATGAATATAGGCCTAAAGTGAGAAGGAGCAATTTCTCTGTTTACAAATGGGATAATTCCATAAATATGTTTCATTTTCACTGTTCATTAAATGACATTTCAACTTATCTGTCTGTCCAAATGCAGTAATGTTGCCTGAATTAGTTGCACCAACCACATCATATAAAATACAACTAGAGTTGTTGTAATAGTGATAGTGTCGTACAAGAATCGCCATCATCACATAGGGAGCCTAAAGTGTGTGAGAGTGACCGTCATCATTTTGTATGCGGTGGATTTGCATTTTTTTTAGGAAGTTCTGTTTTCTGAACAAAAAAGGAATTAGAGAGAATGAATTAGGCGCCAGAGAAACTGTTGGATGTGAGTAAAGAGTTGTTTGTAACCATGGATACCACTATAGAGTCCCAGATGTTGCTTGAGGCAAGCAACACAATGTAGTTAATCTTTTTTCTACTTTACCGTAGGCTATTCGTAGTATCATCTTTATTTTAATGAGACAAGACAAGTTAGTTATAAAAGACCGACTGATAACTACATTTTAACCCACCCAATGGTTGCCCTAGGTTTTCTATTCTTATTTTCACAGATTTTGTGAAAACCCATTCATTTTTCCCATAGGGATTTTTTCAATGGAACCAGGAAGTGTTAACATGTTAACACTAAAAACTACAAATTTCCGGTCGACTTCCTCTATAGTATTAATTATCCAATGTCTACATGACAGAAACACAGAAAACCTCGTCAGATGCTCAGTCTTCTTAAACAAGTCATCTTATTAGCCTATACTGTATGTTCTGTATAAAAAGTTATTGCAATTTTAGAATACAACCTTATTACTACAGAGAGATGAGCCAATGATAAATAATACATTTATACATTTGATATTTGATTTGATATATGATGATACAAATGATACATTTCCTTCCCTGTCATTGACTATTTTCCGTCACACACCTCTCTGTCTTATGGCTTGCTGGTCACCTGGATTGATTTGAACTTGGAAGCGCAAAAAGGGAATTAATCAACATAGAAGCTGATACAACTCGTTTTGATAGTTTTCAAAATGTCCTAATTCTATTTAAATCTTTGAATGGTTTATTCACCTTTTGGGATTATCGACTTCACTTGGGCTATAGAATATTACCTGCGTTTCATGGCCGTCTTTGCTGCCTCCTGAAAAGGATTAAATTATCACTAATCACCCCATTTAAATAATTCCTGTTCAAGGTATCAATGTTCTTCTCTCGCTCTTCTGTTGAAGTGTGGCTGGGAATGTTTTGCCAATTAAACCGTGAGTACTTCATTATTTTGCAAGAAAATGCTTTTAAGTTGCCCTTTCAAATTAGGGCCCATAATCTTTCAATATTGTGAAAGAATAAAGACACATACTACCTAATTCTCAGACATACTGAAGCTTGGGTGAAAACATGCACAGAAAAAAAACTGTGGGACTTCAAAGGAAAAGGGTGGAATCCTGAGGACAGTATGCACACACGAGCACAACATGTACACACAGAAAACAACACACAGCCGCACAAACAAGCCCAATCTGGTTTTCCCCAACAAAACATTAAAGAAATGGAGACATCAAAGCCCTAACAAAGTGTCTCATTTAACATCTCCCTGGAAAACATTCATTAGTGCGGTTTTCATCACACAACACGCAGAGTCGACCGAGTTTGTGCTCCGGGAGCTAACTGTCCGGGGTCACCCTCCATCCAACACTCAGAACTCTCTCTCTCTCTCTCTCTCTCTCTCTCTCTCTCTCTGTGACCACAAGCTCTTTCAAACAGGATGCTTCCACGGTCAGTTCTATCTGACAACGATACTCTTCCCATGAATCTGTTCATTCCTTACACTCGTGCATTCATGCACTTGTTCGTGTTCCTCTCTCATTTTGAATGCAGTGAATGGAGCCATACACTGTAACACTATTAGGCGGGTGACAGACAGGGTCTCCTGTAAAGTAAAATGTGTGGGTGGAATATGTGGTTGTTAATGGCTGTGTACACTTGGGCAGCAAGACTTTTGAGCCTCCAATGGTGCATATATTGTGTTAGTGCTGCACTTGGAAAGGGCTCTGCAGAGAGGTATTAATGGCTCAGACGGTTTTCATAAGCAAAAAGAACAGCCTTTTCTGAAAAATGTCTGGGCATGTATTAAGAAGTGCAGCTGTCCTTGCACCAGGTGCCAAATATGGTTATGCAGGGCTATTTTTGCATTGAGGATGAGAACTATCTGCAAAGGCAGATATGTGAGTGAGGTGGGAGGTGGAACTGGAGGAACCTTTTGCAGAAGTTCAAGGCACTATCTGACAGGACAAGCCTGTTTTTTTTCCATCATCATGCCATCTCTGTCTCGCTTCTTCTTGCACTCCCCCCCCCCCATCTCTCTCCCCCCTGTACCCCCATCCCATTTATCCATCCGTCTATCGCATGGCAAATTGAAAGAAATCCCTCCATTTTGCACAACCTGATGGGATACGTGTCTGCCTTATCTGTGAGGTGCTGCCCTTGGTACCTGTTTCATATAGGTGGAGAATAGGAGGGAAAGAGAGAGAGAAAGAAAGAGAGGGAGAGAGAGAGAGGGAGAGAGAGTAAGAAATAGAGAGAGACAAGAAAGAAACAGAGAGAATTTGATATTTTCTCATGGACAGATCTTTGCCTGAGGTGACATGTAGGGCTGTAGAGATGGTTGGATGGAGAAAGTGGGGGTGGAGGGAGAGAGGGAGAGAGGGAGAGAGGGAGGTGAAGGAGAGGAGAGGACAGCAGACGGTCTGACAGCACTCAGCATGCTGCGGGAAGGACCTCACTCACCTCTAATGTTGCCCACTCATACATATGCGCATATGCAGATTTCTGAACCCTCACACACACACACTCACACCAATACAACAACACACACACAGATTCTCATAGACAGAGCCACATGCAGGATGATCACACGTACGCATGCACACACACACACACACACACACACACATACACACACACACACACACACACACACACACACACACAAACACAAACACCTACACACACACACACACACACACACACACACACACACACACACACACACACCTACACACAAACACACACACCTACACACAAACACCTACACACACACACAACCCAACTGATGCAACAGGCCTTCAGATGTGAGCTTACAGGGCAAGGATCCAGTCCTTTCACGCAATTTACGAGGCAGAACCGGAGCCCATTCTACTGTGCCTTCTCAGAGGAAGCCTCGTGGCGCTGTAAATCAGGGGGACTGGAGAGTTCTCCCTGGCACCGTGAGCCGGAGGAGCGTGGAGACGCTAATCGAGAGTCAGCCAGTGTGGAGAATGCCTCTTTAACTCGGCGCGCACAAAAAAACTCACAGCAGCCTTTTGATGTTGTTACTTCAGTCTGAAAAAGTAGTTATGGAGGGGATGCTGGACCCCAAAAAAGAATTCTTGCCATGGGTGATTGTGTGTGTGTCTCTCTCTCTCTCTGTGTGTGTGTGTGTGTGTGTGTGTGTGTGTGTGTGTGTGTGTGTGTGTGTGTGTGTTGTGTGTGTGTGTGTGTGTGTGTGTGTGTGTGTGTGTGTGTGTGTGCTTATTTTGAAGTTGTTGTTTTGGTGTGTGTTGGTGCATGTGCATGTGTGTATGTAAGACACTGGGAGAGAGGAGAGGGAGGAATAAAGAGAGAGAGAGAGAGAAAATGTGATAGAGAGAAAGAGAGAGAGGGAGAGGGGGGAAAGACAGAAAAAGAGAGGTAGAGAGAGATATAGAGAAAGAGGGAGAAAGAGAGATGGACAGAGAAGGGAAGAGAGAGAAGGAGAGAGAGTGTGTGTGTACGTGTGTGACTGTTTTTCCTTGGCTCTCTACACAAAGGATACCACAGGTCTTTAAATGGATTACAAGATGTAGAACCCAAACAGCCAGCCAGAGTGAGTTCATGTGTGTTTCTCAGGAGAAATCTCATTACTGCTCTCAGTCTCTCACAAACACACAGCCATATGCATACAAAACATATACACAAATTACGTGTCTTTCTCTCTCTCACACACACACACACACACACTCACACACACACACACACACACACACACACACACACACACTCACTCACGCTCACTCTCTGGATGGATTGAAGAATCTGTCACGCATCTTTAAATCACTGCAGCGGTCTGGAGAATTGTGGGTTTACTTTGAGAGTGGGTGACTTGGGAGGAATTCTCTGCAGATTTTCAAATTGGTATAAACACAAACACACACACGCACAAATACACACACAAACACACAGAGACACAAACACAAACACACACAGGAAGGGCATACGAAGGGCATAAGAGAGCGATCGAGAGACAGGTGACAGACAAAGTGTGCACATCATATACAGTATATCTACATTACAGAATGTAGCATTAACAGTCTGTGTCGGAAGAGCACAACTGCAGTAGCAGTCACTAGAAGATGAAAGAGGAGAGGGGGATGAATGGGGAATGAAGGGATGGAGAGAGAGAGAAAGGGATGGAAAGAGACGCTTTGCTCTCTGCATGCTTCAATCCTAGGCTTGAGTGAGCAGTCTGCTCTGCTTAACCAGCCAATCAATTGCAATGAAGAAACAGAGAGAGGAGAAGTGCCCTACTGACACACACACACACACACGCACACTCACAAGCACACGCACACACACACGCACACGCACACGCACACGCACACGCACACGCACACGCACACGCACACTCACAAGCACACGCACACGCGCACACGCACACTCACAAGCACACGCACACACACACACACACACACACACACACACACATACACACACACACACACACTCAAAAGCACACACTACACACACACACACATGCTGCACATGTAGATGGGGACATGCAAACACACACACGTGCATAATCATCCACACACACACACACACACACACACACACACACACACACACACACACACACACACACACAGCGAGGAAGACAAACACATATTTCACAAGCTGTTAGATTTAGTCTCAGGTTTGGATTAAGGTCTGAGAGATGTCTCTCCTTCTCTCACCTCTTCAATAGCACACTACCTTCAGAGCCTCTACCTTCCTCATCATAAACCATGTTTCCCTTTTCACTGTTCCATCCATCCCTTCATCCATCTCATGTCTCCCTTTACTTTCCTCTCTCTCTTTCTCTCATCCATCTCTCATCTTAAGCCATTTTCCTGCTTCTCAGATTTTTCCAGTCTGCTCATTTTTCCAATATCTTCTGTTTGTCCTCTATACTCAAATCTGATGTGTTTTCTCTCTCTCTCTCTCTCTCTCTCTCTCTCTCTCTCGCTCTGTGTGTGTGTGTGTGTGTGTGTGTTTGTGTGTGTGTTTGTGTACCAGTGTTGGCAGAGGAGTTGTGGAGACTCTCTATTGCAGCAATGTAATGAATAATCAGAGAATTCATTTCAGACACAAAAAAAATCTCTGCACTCGTTTATTTTGTAGACAGAGCCTCGTTTATCACACCCCTCCTGATAATGTCACTATGGCAACACCAAGGCCTTGGCTCCATCGAAGGCAAAAATGTGAGTTATTATTTTTTAGTGCGAAATTAAGAGTACACAACCGTGACTGAAAGGCAAAATGAGACAGAAGAGAGCAAGATAAAGCAGTAGAGACAGAATGAGGGAGAAAGAGAGAGAGAGAGAGAGAGAGAGAGAGAGAGAGAGAGAGAGAGAGAGATGGAATGCTAAAAGAATGCCTGACTCTCAGAAAGACTCCTTCATTTACCATTTTAACCGAAAAACAACTTCTAAATCAAACTGAGAATGTTGAAAATGCTAGAACCCTCTGTAAGACTCTACGGTGTGGGTCAACTGTTTACAGAACATTCAGAACAAGGTAACCTTGTCCAACTGGGTTGACATTGGAAAAATGTACTAAGGGTATTAATTATTGTATGGCATTGCAAGATGATTTCTTTGTCAAGTTTGGTTTCATTTGAATGGTCTGAGTGCGAGTGGTGCAGTGGTGTCAGTCCTGCAGCAGCATAGATGAGCCTCTATAAAGCTCTCAGAGACACAGGACCCCTGATCCCCTGCAGGCTGCACCCCTATGTAAGGAAGAACCCCTCTATCCAGAAATAACTTAGAGCAGGGGTTTTCAACTGGTTTTGTCCCAGGGACCACCATTCTGACTAGAAAGTAACTTGCAGCCCACTGATGTGCCTGCTCGTGCGTGTTTGTAACCACTGCCGCCAAGCCCCCTCCCCCTGCACAGATATTCTGCCTATAACACTTAAATATGTGAAATGATCAGGGTAGATCACTAACCACCGCCGCCACCACGCCCCTTCCCCCCGCGCACATATTCCGCCTGTAGCACTAGTCAGTGTAATTTCTTCGCTGAATATGGGTCTACATCAGTATATTTCAGGCAATGCGACTTGGCTATTCAGACTATTTAGATTGACATATTTTTCTTATTTTAGATATTTTTCACGATATTTAAGAGTAATCTGGAAATATCAAAACGAAAAAAATACAATGATGAACTGATCAACATAGGCTCATGTCGCGGACCCCCTGCAATGCCGTCGCGGACCACCAGGGGGCCGCGGACCCCCGGTTGAAAACCCCTAACTGCGAGTCCTCCATCCATGAATCCTCATTATGTGATGCCTAGCAGTGCTAATAAGGACAAAATTCCAATTTGGTCATCGATTACCCTTGGCCTGTTATCATTGACTAAACTTTAAGGGGAGATGGCAAAAAAGCATCTTGAGTGTCTGTAGCCAGAGTCTCCCACACTTATGTGTGTCGCCATCACCTGAGCAGAAAGGTTTGTTCAGGATTGTCAAAATAATGTGTTCATTTTAATTAATTAATTATAGAAAAATAACACATCGAAACTTGACCCCAAATGTCACTGTGCCTGTGATCTCAGCGGCGGCCATATTGGATGGATTGCATTTTTCGTCACCTCTCATCACCTCCTTTTTGAATTTCAGAACTAAAAAAAAACATACAAGGACACAAGTTTACAAGCTGGGAAGATTTGATCTGTGCTTTAGTTTTTGGTGTAGTCTGACATTACCTAAGTTAGTTAGCGTACTAGTTTTAGACACACTATGAGATGGGTAATCAGAAATAGAGAAAATATGTTCTTCATTAAATGAAGTACACTGAAGTATCTGTTGCTTGCTATTAATGTGTGGTGAACACCACATTGCCAAGACTTGTTTATTTTTGTCATTTCATGTAAATAGCAAATCATTTTTTAATGACAATGACATTTTTTAAATGCTTTGCAAGTTGCTGTATGCAATTAATTTAGATAAGTTAATCACAAAACGTGTTGTTAATTAGACAAATTTTTTTCAATCGCTTGACATCCCTAGTTAATGTTGGGTATGTTTTTCTTTTAGGTACTTTAGATACCAACTTTAGATTCTTCCCTTTGTGTAACTGATTTAATAACTTGTGATGCCCTGATCTGCGTTTGCCTCTGCTCAAATTATTAACAAGAGTCGTATTACTATGTACCAGTGTTACCGCAAAACATGACTAGGATTAGTTTCGAAACCAAAAAGCAAAGATACCTCTTTAAGAACTCTCCAGGTACCTGTCTAATCACCTGGGTTGGACAAGCTCTAGAAGAAAGGTCACATTGTATGTATTATACAGCGGTGGATTGCCTTTCAGCTTCTGCTTTGGACCAAATGGTCAAACAAAGCTTGTGCTGCATCCTGTCCCATGGTCCCAGCACCAGCTGGAACAAACAAGCTGAAGCAGTCTGTGGCAGCACTGCAAGCCTCTGCGCCGTACACCAGACTAGTTACAGGTTGTGTCTGTGGAATACGCCGAAAATAGAACACGGCTGTGCTGCAATCCTGAATGGCACTTTCCTTAGAATAAATCAGATTAATAAAAAGTAACGGAGGTATTCGTCAAAACAAGTTGTAGATATCCAGAAAAGATTAACAATAGCTCAGACTAGCTAACGGGTAGTAATATTGCATTAACAGAGTTCCAAATGTTCCTAAATTGAGTGGAGTTAGATGAATTATATTAGCAAAGATCAGGTCCTTTAATGAAATATTATATTTCAGCAAAGCACAGAGAGATAAACACGCAGAAACTTTCGCTCCGTGGTTTGTCTGGAAAGTGGTTCCTTAAACCTCTGATCAATTCCACCAGGCAGACCAATGACCAGTGCTGTAGACAAATATAGCAACAAAAATCTATCCTCCAACAAAAATAAAAACAATATTCAGAGATTTGCGGACACTCCTCTTGCCCTTTTGAACTGCCCCTGTGCAGTCTTTTGTCTGCCCCTCTCCTCGACCCTCTAACACACACCCACTCAAGTTTGCGTGTAGGCAGCACTTAAGCCCAGACACGAGTGTGCAACAGACGATACCCAGCAGCACTGCCTATACTAAGAGGCCTATCTATCCCGCAAGACAAGTTCAGACTGGTGAAAACCCTCCGATGAATAAGTGATGACCACCCAGAGCAACTCTACCCTCAGAGGTGATGCCTCCTTCCCCTTCCTCTGACTGCAGGGGCACCGTTGGAACGATGCATTAGGAAACGGAGGGCATGCGAGGTGACTCCATTCAGCGGCCTCCAATCAATGGCTGGAAGTTTCTGCCGAGAATCGACGGGGCAGGATGAAAGAGAACAAAGAAAGTGTCAATCTAACAGCTCCATTAGGTGCCCAGGTAGAGAGGTGCGGTACAGGTGGACGGGCGGGCGGGCAGGCGTGGGCAGAGGGTTGTGCCAGATTAATGGGCACGCTCTCTTCACTCCTCTCCTCCACAGGCCACTTCACACCAGCTGGAGATCGGCAGGCGCCGGGGCATCAGCCTGGCAGTGATTGGTGAGGAGGGTTTGTTGTGGGTGTGAACTCAGCAGTGTTTGTTTTTTTCTTTCTCACGGTGTGAAAACAGAAGCGTGCCAGCACACACACACACACACACACACACACACACACACACACACACACACACACACACACACACACACACCTTCTCTCCCCCATCTCCTAGGGCGCTGCACTGGGGCTGGTTTGTTGCTGTTGGGAGGAAACTGAAGAGCAGTGGGATCTCCCTGAGTGAAGCCCTCAGGCTGTCAGCTATCTCCCTCTCCACTGGTGTTTGTGATCGGGGCTGTGAAGGGAAGGCTGGGGGTCGTGCGGAGTTTCCATTCCTTGTTCACCTTGTTTAACCCCCTCCGCAGGGGGCTCTTCATCCTTCCTTCCTCTTCACCTCTGACACCTCCTCTCTTTTCCATCCCCCTCTCACTCTCTCATGCATCTGTCTTTAGTGTCCTCTCGCTCTTCTCTCTGTTTACACACTTTTCTGTGCGCTATGAACCCTCTCCTATCCTCTCTTCTTCTCTCTGTCCACTTTTTAGGTCTGTCCTCCCTCCAATCTGTCCTCCATCCGTCCCCTTTCAACTGTTCCTCTGATTATTTTCATTTTCTGTCTCACTGTTCCTTCCCTGTCTGTGTCATGTCTCATACTCACCACTAATGAACTAACTAACTACTTCTGAATAGGGCATGAAACACAGGCACAGTACGTATTTCTGCACCTCTATTACTATTTGAGGGTAAAGGAAGGCCTTTCTTGGAAGGAAGGATTTTGATGTTGAGATTTATTAGTGTGAATTTGTGAGTATGTATAGTGTGTGTGTGTGTGTGTGTGTGTGTGTGTGTGCGTGTGTGTGTGTGTGTGTGTGTGTGTGTGTGTGTGTGTGTGTGTGTCTGTGTGTGTCTGTGTGTATGGTACTGGGCATTCAACACACTGCCATAGTATAAAAAACTCACTCTAAGAAAACTGACCCAGGCAGCGGAAATAGGCAGAGCTTTACTATACATTCAAAAATGCTGGGTTGTTTTTTCAGCCCAAATGCTTTGTTGAGGCTGTTGGGTCATTTTGTTGAGGTTATTTTAACTCATGCTGGGTTGTTTTTGTAATCCAGCTGCTGGGTTAGTGGTTGAAGACAGTGCCTCCTCCTTTTCTCCACCAGATGTGACATAAGTCTACCCAGCAGCTGGATCACTTTCACTCGGTTGTGTCAATATTTTGAAAGTTGAGAAAAAGTTGTTGGTCTTCCAACCGCCCTGTCCAGAAGTTTTCAACATGCACCAGAGAAAAGGCTGATTTCAGAGTGATATGTACAAGTTTGTATGCTATGTTAGGATAAGCCAATGTGTGTTCTGCGGAATATTGAACCAGCACCTGGGTTAAAAACCTAATTTGGGTTGTTTTCAACCCAACGTTTTTTAGAGTGCATGCAACACTCAGTGTCGTTTAGCAATACACACGCATAATATCCACTTGTGGCCTACATCCCGAAAGTCCAGGTAATGGCACACAAATTATACCTCTAGTAATGCACAGGGTGGTGCAAAGCTTTCAAGAAGCATAAAGGCATCATTTGAAATGCATCAAATGCATGGCCCAGCTGTGGCTGCTCTGTTCATGATCACCACAGGGACTCTCTTAAACAGTAGAGTTTGATATGCAATTAAGAGCTCATCACATCTCGTTACATTATCATATCTTTAGTATGAGAGGCCAGTGGCTACAATTTTCTCTCGCAAAGCCTTTCTTCTCTCTTTCTTACTCTCTTTCTCTCTCACTCACTCTCATTCCCTTTCTCTCTTCTCCTCTCTCTCTCTCACAGTCACAGGCAAACAAACCCCTCCACACACACACACACACACACACACACACACGCTCTCTCTCTCTCTCTCACACACACACACACACACACACACACACACACACACACACAATCACCAAGGGGAGAGCTTTAACATAAAAGTGACCTTCAAAATGGCAATCTCAAAAAAACAGGAGCCATTATACGATTACTGTCTGCCTTAATTAAATATGGGATCCAACGGGCAATACATTTACAGTTCAGAAGAACAGCTGCCATTCAGAAGTGTACTTTCAAGGCTTTTACATTATTTACATAAGTTCAGTCAGTTCAGAATGGAAATGTTTCCATCAAATCTAACTTCACCATTCCTAGGAGGTGTGTAACTATGTCGACTGTGTAAAAATATGTTGAGTAAATATATGCAATATCTACAGAAGGAACATTTTGTCCACAAAAGTGTGGACAAAACTTAATATTTCTTATGCATAAAACATTTCCTATAAACGTTTGTCAATATTCTTCTACACCTCTCTCGGGGGTGTTTAAAGTTACAGCAATGAATAAATATTCAAAGAATGAATGACAATAAATATTCATAACGAAATAAAGTGTTAGGTAATTTGTCGTGTACAAGAAAGTCACAAAAAACAGTTCAATGCACGTGCTTTATCCATGCCTTCAGGAAATTGACACAGCATATTGGATCCAATAAACCTGTCCTTGCCTCGGTCTCTTTTCAGTTTGGATACCACTTCAATACTCAAGGAGATGACTGCTGTATTGTTTATTCTCCTCTGAAATCTACCATTCTTGGTAATGATGCACCAAAGGCTGAAACAAATTATAGATTTGACTGCTCCCCTCATTGAGCAGAATTGAATTCCTTCTACCCACCGACACAACACCCATACTTACCCTGAACCCTTTGAACTACGAGTCTGCAAAGAAACTCTCTGACTCTATGGTTGCTATGGCTATTCATGCCTTCCTTACCTCGCTCTCCTTCACCTTTATCTGTTCAGAGTACCACTTGCTGTAAAAGCCTGAGGACAGACAACATCTGTAGAATAACCAGTTATTTTGCCTTCAGCAGTTCTTGCTGTAAACCTACAGGTGCGCCTCTAATATCAAAATGGCTGGATTGACTGGCTGAATGTAAACAGCATCCACCTCCTTGGCTCAGCACATAGTGTACGTTAAACATCATCCACCTCCTTGGCTCAGCACATAGTGTACGTTAGAAAGGAAGCAAAACACCAACCAACTTCCAACCTTCTTCTTCTCATCCACCATTCAGCTAGGGGTCTCACACCCTAAAGTTCTAATACTTTGGGTTCTTAGCAAGCAAAGCAAACCCAAACCCAGAATATGCCCCCCCCCCCCTACAGTAACTATACTGACAGTCTCACAGTGTGTGAGGCTGTACAGACTGCAAAAGAGAACAGATTTCAGTAGACTGCAGACAAATCTCCCTAATACTGCTGCCACGTAGGAGGAAGTGTCATGGTTTCATACCTGTTTCAAACACTGGACAATATTTGACATTAGATTGTTTTCACCTCATATGTGATGGATGCAGGTGGACCCTGTAAATGTCACAGAGCTGTGATTTAAACCGTGAAACTGTTGTTGTAAAACCCTCTGGTAAGCTGTACTGGATGTACATGTCACTTGGTTTTGTAGAATGGGTAGAAAAGAGGTTTGTACTTCACCTTAATGGTAAATAAAAAGTTGCTGTTAAAAGCTTTGCCGTAACCTTGTTTTAACCTTGTGTTGAGGTAATAGACTTAGAGCCAACAGACAACCTTGACTGGCGCTGACACCCCCACTGATGTCTTTTTATCGGGGCACCTGCGCTCACTCTGCCATCTGTGCCCATCTGCACCGCCTGACCACCAGGTGCCAATCAACCAATCACACAGCACTCTTGGGAACTGACCAATGACGGGAGAGGAAGCCAAGCAGAACTGTGTGTGCTCAAGGTGTGCCCGTCCACTTGGTGCTTGTGCATGCATGAGTGGATTTCTGAGTCGTTTTCTTCGCTTTCTTCCCTCTCTCTCTCTCTCTCTCTTTCTCTCTAACACACACACTCTCTCTCTGGAACTCATTCTCTCTCTCTCTCTCTCTCTCTGGAACTCATTCTCCCTCTCTCTCTCTCTCTCTCTGGAACTCATTCTCCCTCTCTCTCTTTCCATCTGACTGCCTCTCTCTCAACCACACAAACACACACACACACACACACACACACACACACACACACACACACACACACTCGTGCACACTCCCTCTCCTTTTGTTTGGTTTTTGAAAGGAGAAAAGCTAATAGCGCCATGCTAATGTGATTCATTACTACAGACAATGCTCTGTGCCACTCTTCCTCCTCCAAGCGGCAATGAATAAGAGACTTGGGCTAATTGAAAGTTCGTACTCCTAAATGCTTAACTAATATACACCAAGGGCTCGCTATTCACCAATCAAATCAATAGCCTGTGGTCCTACACATGCAGCCCCAGGAAGAGTGTGAGGTCAATAATGTATGTTTTTGACGTCACCAAGGAGACCAGAGAGAACACAAGCCTAAGGAGGCGTCATTGAACAAACATCACATTGAGCTCAGATACTGTTCTGCTTAAGGATGAAGAGGATGAGGCCGTTGCCTGAAGATTTCATTAGCGTTTGACAAGGTTATGTGGCGCACCACTCAAATTCCTCCCTCTGGAAACGGCGTTCTCAGCCCTCTGTCCCGGCTATGCCATTACTCTTAATGCACCCCCAGGAAAAGGTAAATGAAACATTATTCTATGTCTCCTCGGGCCTGGACCATAGCCAGTGCTGACACAATGATGGCTTTAAATATGATAATTTAGATAGTCAGAGGGAAAAATGGATTTGACCCACAGGACCGAAGCCAACTGGCAGCTTCGTGTGCCTCTGTGTGTGTGTGTGTGTGTGTGTGTGTGTGTGTGTGTGTGTGAATTATGTCCCTTTAAATTTATAACACTATGAAGTCCTTGAGTCCTTGGGTGAAGAGTGCTATAAAAGGGGATTCATTAGTCTCATTACGGTTCTACAGGCGCGAGGTGGAGATGTTACGTTTTGCTGTGCCTTCCTGAGCCCATAAAGCCATGCCAGTCCACTATCACTATCACCATGGCCACTGCTATCTCTTTGCTCTCAATGACATTGAGGTGTGAGTGTGTGTCTGTATGTGTGAATGATTGTATTTGTGTGTGTGTGTGTGTGTGTGTGTGTGTGTGTGTGTGTGTGTGTGTGTGTGTGTGTGTGTGTGTAGGTGTGTGTGTGTGCGACAGAGGGGAGGGGGGAGAGAGAGAGAGAGAGAGAGAGAGAGAGAGAGAGAGGGACACGGACTTCATGTTATCTTCTCAATGACCATTTTTATCTCTCAATTTTCTCTTAATGTGGGAACATCTTACCACCACTCCGTCTAAGAGATATTCCACATTACTAGTAAACGACTATAGCGCACACACACACCGCTCTCGGTGCGTCTATTGCAGTGTTTTATATTCCCATTCACTGGTGAGTGCCTGAACAGCAGATAAAGAGCAGGGCAGCTCTATTGAAGGGGCATTAGCCCAGCGCTGGAGCAGCTTAACCCAAATAGCCTGACACAGCACAGCACACCTTGCACCAGCACTGTTTACCTAGCCTCTTGTGTGTGTGTGTGTGTGTGTGTGTGTGTGTGTGTGTGTGTGTGTGTGTGTGTGTGTGTGTGTGTGTGTGTGTGTGTGTGTGTAAGTGAGTGAATGAGTCAGTGAGAGAGTGTGTGTGCGTGCTTGCATGCATGTGCGTGTGTATGTCCATGCCATAACAAGGTTACCAGCAGGGGCGGGTTAATCTTCTGACATGCTCAGCAGGCACTGTCACCACGGGTACTAGAGTTAAGAAGCTTCAGAGGACAGGGAGTATAAACATTCTTGGGCATTCATGTGCATACACACACACACACACACACACACACACGTAGAAAGTGAAGTGTAGAATTGCACAAAGATAATTTTAGCACAAATGTACCCAGAGTATGAAGTATTCTCAAGGTAAAGAATACCATACAGTGAGTACCAATAAAGGATTATTAATAGGCAAAAAACATCGGGTACAGTTTCCATTTCTAGCCACTTCTGCATAGGCAAACAAATCCAATCCAATCCTCAGGACAGCTATTACAGCATAATTAATTTAATACTTAAGCAAGAAACCAATGAATGTGAAATATAGTTATGAAAGTCTTTAAAACTGAATGCTCCTATACATATTTACTTATGTTTACTTCATCCCAAGCCCCAGACAACATACTCTAATTGATACCATTAGCTAAATAAAAAAATCCATTAGAAAGTAGCGAGTGCAGGATAGTACTATGACCACCTGCCTCTATGCACCACAACATGTTTTGTAGTGTTGTTAACCTTTTATTCAGGACTTATTAACCTCTGACTCAGGTTGTCCTCAGGTCCTTGAGGAGGTCAGCAGCTAGGGTTAAGTAATTCAATACAGCAGCAATGGAACAGGGCTTCTCCCATAGAGTGCTGTCAGATGCCACCACCCTGGTGATCAGTGCCAAGTCACAGTGTCCGACAAGTCTGGGACGAGTCTAATTTGTCTTGCCTCTGCCAAGCGCCCAAGCCATCCCCTTTCCGCTTTGTTTGTGTGCTTGTTTACACACTGAGGTTCCTCCACAGGCCTCGTGGTGGATATATATATACAAGCTCCCAGCAAAACGCCACAGTGGGAGAGTGTGCTGTTAATTTGAAAAGCAGGCTCTGGGCTTTGATGTAATAATAATTAAAAAGGTATTCCCTTCTTTCTTACCTTAGAGAAAAAAAAGAGAGACAGGAGGGAATTTAAAATGAAGAATTGAAATATTGTGTCAAGAGAGTTAAAAAAGGCATGAAACCACCCCCGGGGATGGACTTTTGTTTAGCCCTCAACAACATTTAATATGAGCGAGGGATATAAATTGAGGGATGAGGGGAGGTGGGCAGGGGAAAGAGAGAGAGAGAGAGAGAGAGAGAGAGAGAGAGAGAGAAACAAAGTGATTATGAAACAGAGGAAGCCTGGGGAGCATACCTTAGCACACAGTAAATTAAACCGAATTAACAGCTGGGGAGTCAACTGAAAAACAGGGTTTGTGAGAGGCCGTTGTTCCGCATTTAATTAAAACCACTCCGCTGATAAAGGCATGTATTCCGGCAAACACCAGGACTGGTGAGCACCAGTGCCACTTATTTATTTAATTGTCTTTTTGAATTCTCTAGTCACAAAGGCTAAATGAGAGGAGGAGCAGAGGAGGGTAAAGCCTTCGCCCCAAAGCCTGTAGGGCCTCTGCAATGTCTGTCACTCTCTCTCTCTCTGTCTCTCTCCCCTCTCTCTCTGGCCCCTTCCACACGACAACATGTTTGCTCTCATAGAGCACTCAAAGAGCTTTTATGTTAATGCATCTATTCATTCACACTCCGACGGCGGAGGCCACCATGCAAGGTACCAACCTGCACATTGAGAGCGGTCGGGGGTTAAGTGTCGTGCTCAAGGACACTTTGACACTTGGTCAGGAGGCGTTGGGATCGAACTAGCAACCTTCCGATTGTTGAACGATTCCTCTAGCCCCTAGACCTAATTTTAGCATCCACAGACAACATATTGAGGACTTGAGGATCTGTATCCACACAAAAACACTGTTGCTAGCTAGGTCGTTTTCAAATCAATTTTCTTGCATAACCTATATGCTGCAAGTTATAGCCTACAACTAAACAAGATTATTACCAAAGCAACAGCAATATGAGACAAGATAAATCCTATAGTTCAATCGTTTATTTTTCCACATTTCAGCAGTGAACTTACCCTGCTTAAGTCTGCTAGCATTTAGCGTCACTTTATATCAAACAAACCCAGAACAGGTTTTGGCCACTGATGTTTCTGATAGATTACATCCTCTTTGTAGAAATAGAACAAATTGTCTGATAACCATGATGTGTCTGCCAATCAAAAATAGATTTTCTGTTCATTGCCACTGAGGACGTGGTGGAGGCTTTGAAGGGTGGAGCTCAGACTAAAGCTTCATGGTGAATGGAACTTGATTGGATGAAGCTGAGTCATCGTTTTCAAAAACGTCCATTGTCGCCTGTCACTATGGCGACGTAAGGGTTACATTTTCAAAAGTCTCCACTCTGGAACCAGTTTTCAAACGCCCTTGTCATGTGGACACAAGGCTGAAAACTAAACTTCTCCAATTTCAGAAACTCTCTGCCTTCACTATGGGGATCTTCTCTCTCTTGAGACCTTGAATATTCATGGGTACAAAAACACTATTGGCTCTCCCTGCACACACTTAGAATATTTATGGTGGCCTGTGCTTTTTTTCTTCACTGTGGATGTTTATGGAATGTTTAAATAACAGGAGAGACAGATATGAAAATGGCCGTGGGACTGCGAAGCTTCAAAGAGAAAAGTGAATAAGACCTTTCTGGTAGTCTGGGGGTGAGGGGGTTGGGGGGGGGGGCGGCTGAGTGAGAGGGAGGGGGGTGTTGAGAGATGGGCGCTCAGAGGCACAGGGTTTAACTAGCACGCTCTAATGCAGACAGCCTCCGCTGGGAGCCCTTTGCCTACTGAGACTGGCAGAGACAAGCTTATAGCGTATGCATGGCTGGACAAGTACAGGTGCACGCGCACACACACACACACACACACACACACACACACACACACACACACACACACACAGACACACACACACACACACACACACACACAGAGACATTCAAATTTGCACACAAATATGGGGCGCCGTTTGTAAAATGTTGCACGTTCGAAAATCCTGCTCAGTTTTGCTACATTTAGCATTTTCATATGGAACAAAAAGCACGACAATATTGGAATGTCACTTTTTCAAGCATTTAGAGAGAAATTCATGTAAATTCATGCGATAACTTTTCCAAGGATATTTTTTGGCAGTAACACAAAGTTGTTAAATAATATAAATATTTCATCTAAATGTTAATGTTAAATGTTAAATGTAAATGTTAAATATAAATGTAAATGTTAAATGTAAATGTAAATGTTAAATATAAACGTAAATGTTCGATGTTATATATAAATGTTAAATATAAGTGTTAAATGTAAATGTTAAATGTAAATACAAATATCAAATGCTAAATGTAAATGTTAAATGTAAATGTAAATGTTAAATGTAAATGTAAATGTTCAGTCTACATGTCAGACTTGACGACAGAACATTAGAATATTTACGGTAATTCATAGCTTTCAGTAACACTACCAGGGATACCTTGCGGGCAAAAGCGAAGATGTCGACCAACAGTGGACATCGTCGAGCAGTGCAACCTACTCAATTACGATCGCCATCAAACACAGATCATACCACAATAGCCAGACCAGAGATATCTAGAAAAAAATTACATTTGGGAACCTGTGATCCCTTTACTGCACCGCTGATATTTGTATTTCTGATAACGTCGTAGAAGTCCCTGACTGAGCTCCAGTTTGGAGATATTTACATATATCTAATAGAAAAATCCGTCCCCCTACACACCTCAAAACTGAAAGCCTACCAAAAGCACAGATAGTAATTTAATTTTCAGAAGGGGATGGGTTAATAACGATGTCGTCTGGAAGGTGAAAACTAATAAACATCTTCATTATCAGAGCAAAGATGATTGCCATTTAATAGCTAGCTACCAGCTAGCGAGCTACATGCTGTTAGCTAGCAACCTTTAGCCTACCCAACACTGTTCTTTATCATTTGACACAATTTCCTGGTTAACACAAGTACAACCACCTGGTCTGGCGAATGACAACTGAAATTATCTTCCCAAGTATTTTCTACTGGCATTGTAGTATTACCAGTTGGATGACAAAATACAGTAGCCTAGCCTAGTTGCTTAGGTACTTGTCGCAATCTCAGAGCAGAAACCGGGTAATCCAATTTTAATCGTGTTGATGCTTTGTTTCTTGACTTTATTTCTTGATCTATTCCCGTTTTAGGTAGTTATTCTGATGAATGAGGCGACCAAAACAGGGTTAATGCTTTTATTGCAAGCTCCAAAAAGAAGGCTAGTTTACTGCCCGCCTGAGAAAAGTTGACCCAGAAGACGTCTACAATCAGCTGGAAACAGCCGGGCTTGTCTCCTCGCCGATTTGAACAGCCAACCGAGCAACAACTGTCTGGCATTTTACTACCTATGTCAGACAATTTTAAGGCGGATATATTAAATAATCTTGAATGAAAGATGGTCAGTTCCAGTATAAATTCCAGTGGTAGACAGCTGTGGAGTGTATTTTCTTGCCCGCAAGCTGGTAATTCTGACGTGACGTGAAAACTATGAAAGCCAATTACCGTAAATATTGTAAGGTTCAGTCTTCAAATCTGACATGTAGACTGAACATTTAACATTTACATTTACATTTAACATTTACATTTACATTTACATTTAACATTTACATTTAACATTTATATATAACATTGAACATTTACGTTTATATTTAACATTTACATTTACATTTAACATTTACATTTATATTTAACATTTACATTTAGATGAAACATTTATATTATTCAACAACTTTGTGTTACTGCCAAAAAATATCCTTGGAAAAGTTATCGCATGAATTTACATGAATTTCTCTCTAAATGCTTGAAAAAGTGACATTCGAATATTGTCGTGCTTTTTGTTCCATATGAAAATGCTAAATGTAGCAAAACTGAGCAGGATTTTCGAACGT
>NC_045171.1:12044457-12051957 GCF_900700415.2 Clupea harengus
GAGAGTCGTGTGTTGACCATACGCCTCAGCCCAGTAGGACCTGACATCTCGGCATTACAGCATATCACATCTAGAGCAGTACACAGTCAAGCATGATGCTCTGATGAGGGAAGAGTGAGGAGTGTTGATGTGGGAGGGAGGGAGGGGTTGGATGAGGACGGTGCAGGAGGGAAGTTGGGAGATGATCTAAATCCGCTCTGCAGGGCAGCTTACAATCCCAGGGAGCACAGCTGAAAGTGCTGACGGAAGAGAACAGGGGGCTGAGCGCCATGGAAGGATCCGGAAGACAGGGCACTGAGCCAAAGGAGGGGAGGGGAGGGGGTGGTGGGGATGGGGGTAGATTAGTCACTCCTTCATTATCAGACGTGGAGAGAGACCACAACGCTTCCCCTCTTTTCATTTCTCCTCTTTTCCCTTCTCTCTCTCTCTCTCTCTATCTCTCTTTCTCTACTTCAGTGAAAGTGAACAGTAAGGGGTCGACTCTCGACAGAAGTTGTCCTTGTGGGAGAGTACAGTATGTGGGAAGGTTTCTTTGATGACCAACGTCAGAGACTCCCCCCTCCCTTTTAGCAGAGAGGAGAGCATAATTTATGTACTGAATGACATTCAGGAAACTTCATGAATTGATTATTATGACAGCCCCAGCTGTTTCAATGATAATAGCAAATCCAACGTCCACAGCATATCCGTGCCAGGATCAGACTCTGAAACGGATCGGGCCCAGTTGTGGCTTGGTTCTGCATCA
Organism: Clupea harengus; assembly: GCF_900700415.2. Taxonomy (NCBI): domain Eukaryota; kingdom Metazoa; phylum Chordata; class Actinopteri; order Clupeiformes; family Clupeidae; genus Clupea; species Clupea harengus. Next base: position 12,045,203 of record NC_045171.1, read on the forward strand.
GAACAGGACTTGACCCAACCCCGAGACTGATGCTATCCTGGCTGGATTAACAGGCAACGGAGAAACTTGTTACCTGAGGTGATTTTGCCTCTAATTGCATCCAAGGGGCCATTCTGGATCTATATCAGACTCTCTGGCCTTCAGTGGACAAAACACATTCATCATTTTCACTGTTCAATGCGTCCTCCCTCTATGCACTGAAAAGCCCTTAATGGATGTGATACGCATCACAATACGTTCAAATGACGAACCATTTCTGTGTAGCATTTGGAATAGTTCACTAAAATGTGCAAAATAATAAGGCAGTAAGTAGCAGGAAATAATGCATACAGCAGAACTTCCAGAACTCCTCGACTCGCCTGCCGACCTTCCAGCCAACTCAGCTCATGTAAAAATCACACGTGCTGCTTTTCGCTTGGGTAGTGTTGACGGAAGATTGGCATACTGGTGTGTGCCTGTCTGTGAGTGCACCTGTGTGTGTGTGTGTGTGTGTGTGTGTTGTGTATGTGTCTTTCTGTGAGTGCACCTGTGTGTGTGTGTACTTCGGCCTGCATGTGTGTGTGTTGTGCATGTGTCTGTCTGTGACTGCACCTGTTTGTGTATGTGTGTGTGTGTGTGTGCCTGTGAGTGTACCTGTGTGTGTGTGTGTGTGTGTGTGCATGTGTGTGTGTGTGTGTGTGTGTGTGTGTGTGTGTCTATGTGTGTGCCTGTGAGTGTACCTGTGTGTGTGTGTGTGTGTGTGTGTGTGTGTGTGTTTGCGCTCCAATGCCCCAGTGGAGTTAATGAGACGCACACTCCCAGCCTCCACCAGCCCCAGCCAGCAGTGAGGCAGCGTCTCATACATAATGTAGCAAAGAGGAGCCTGGCCATGCCAGCCCAGTTAATGAGCGCAGCTCCAGCTGACTCAAATGAGAAGGGCCAGCCAGCCAGATTCAGGGGTGTGGATGTCAGGCACAGAAAAGACAAACACTGGCCTTCCCAGCTTCTCTCCCTATAGGGTTAATTAGATCCACCCTGCTGGAGGCCATTCTGGCTCAATTTTACTCCTTTCCCTACACTGCGTTGATACTCAGAGCCGTGCTGCCATTCTGGCTCTAACAGTAGTGGCTTCCACTGGCCACTGTTGAAGCACCACAGGCTATTCTGGCTCCACCTCTTAGGTGGCTTTGTGTTTGAAATTACTTTATCTTCTTGCCCCCCTACCGTCTCTCAGTTGCCTATTCCAAATCCAGACTACAGACATTCTGGCTTCAAGGGATTTTTGATGGGTTTGTAGGGCAGTGTACGTTTTTTTTAGATCTTCACCTTCCAGGGTAACATAATTTCAACTAGCTGAAGTTCAATGCTGAAGACTTCACATCTCACCTCCATCTCTCCCTCTCTTTCACCTGTTCTCTGGGTTTCTCAACCCTCTCTGTGATACTCTTGTCACAATCCTGCCCAGCACCTGCAGATCCTGGTCCATGTTTTGACTGACAGGTTGCTGAACCTATCACCTGTTTGCTACTCACCTCATCAGCGTCAGCATTTAAACCCTGCCAAGACTTTCTCATCCCTCTGATTCTCTGTAGCCTCAAGTCAAGTTCATGGTTTGACCTGTTTATTTCCTGCCTGGCCTCTGTCTTGTTTTGCTGTGTTTTGTTTTATCCTATTGGCTGGACTTCAAACTGTGTGAGCCTTTGTATTTGGATCTTTTGCCCTGTTGGACTGTTTGCTAGTTTTGACTCATGCCCTTTTTTTTGTGATCTTTGTAATGTCCTGTTCCTCTGTACCTCTGCCGGTTTCACCGCCTGCCTGTTTGATGGTTTTTGTTCTGTTTTTGGTTCTTCCCCGTCTGCCTGCCTGTCTGGTTATCTGACTCTGTTCAGCAGACACTGAACCCCTCTTTCAGGAGGGCACCTCTGACATTGATTGTAAGCTTGCAGCAATTTCTTTAATTGAAAGGACACCTTCATCCAAGTCCAGGCTTATATGGGGAATCCAGGATAGCTAATTTATTGGCTTATTTGCCTCAGAGACTGCTAAACTGTAGAGAAGCCTGCAGGCCCTCCATGATTTACAGTGGCACCCAAGCTAAGCCTACCGGAGAGGTTCCACCTCCATTGCCGGCCCTGTCTGTCTGTCTGTCTGTCTGTCTGTCTGTCTGTCTGTCTGTCTGTCTGTCTGTCTGTCTGTCCTGCCGGCGGGCCTCACGTGGCAATTACAGTACCACACCAAAGGTCATGGTGGGCAACAGATAAACGACTGTCCAAATCCTGGAGGATGCTCTCGGTTTTTCAAATCCATAGATGTAACCATGCATGCATGTGTTTGTGTGAAAATAAGTTGTATCTCTGTTCTGGCCATTCCAGAAAGGCTCACTGAAGGAGTACCTCTATTTGCTACGGTTGATATCAAATCCTCACCCCAGATGAGACTGACACCAAGGCTCATCTCAAAAATAGACAGGGGCAGAAAAAGAGCATCAGATGAAGCAAGAGTCAAAGGTTTCATTGTCCTCCTGTTTCTTTCTAGTATATCTCTTTTCTCCATTATTCTCTCTCTCCATCTCCACAAACATAACTATGCTTAATGCCAGCAACAATCGTAGCTGAAAGCCTTTTAATGAGACATACCCTAATTTCTGAGAATTAACAGAGTGAAAAATGGAGAGGAAAGAAGAAACTGAGAGAGGAGGTAAAGTGAAAAGGGGAGTCTAGTGGAGCGTAATAAGGAGCCATGTTTTAACATGGAATTAGGGAGGGTGCCGTGATTTAAATGATGGTGATCAGTGCCACCCGCCCGGCTGGATCCATGGAGATGGGTATTAGAGAACACAGAACCAGCAGCGGAACCGCATATCTGAGGCGCGGTGTACTGTGTGGAACACATCACTACTGAGGGCTGAAGCTTTGATATTAAACTTTCTTTCATTCTCCTTCCCCTTTCATTCTGTCTCTCTTTGTTGAACAAATGCTCTTGTGGAACATCCTGTGAAAGGACTGACATATACACACACACAGGCGCACACATACACACACACACACACTCACACACACACACACACACTCATAAACTCACACAGCATTATGCTAGTCCCCAACAGAACAACTCTCAGTTGTGCAAATATACAGTTGCAAACTGCTTTGTCATGTATATCAGCATGGACTCTCACGGCGCCATTGGACACAATTCATTTTGCATACAGTAATGTCACCGAATACTGCAGTAGAGCTGCAGCTCGCCAAAACCTTTTCTGTGGGTTTAGGATGATGATGTGACATGCTCAATAGCCCACAATTGCCAAGCACACATTCATCACCATCACCTTACCATGACCTATACAGGATGGGAACGGTTGCAAAACCTTTCCGTTGGTCAGGATGCTGAACCGAATAAAACACGGAATGCAGGGAATCCACGGAATGCAAGTTTGCTTCTGATTCATCTCACAGAGAGCAGCACTCAACACTCCAAACCGGCCCTCTCTCTCAAATAGCCCCTGCTGTTATGCTCTTCTTTGCTCAAAACTGTTTGTCTGCACTCAGCTACACTGTTGCTTGCACAAATGTCCAGTGCTTCAGTTTGAGTCCTCTTAGCCTGTATTGTTAGCTAACATGTTAACACGTTAGGCCTATATTTCGTAGAAAACCCAGAATCTGAACAAATCCGAACAGTGCCCAGAAGGGTAGTATTTCTTTTGACGATTATGTTAGAACTTTGTTTTCATGATGGTGAATTGGTAAATCACCAATAGCACTTGGATATTGTGCTGTAAAGTCAGATGTTAACAAAACGGTGTCTAACACTTGTCTATGTCATTGTGTCTATTATATTATTTTGGTAAATATATACTTTAACCTCAATAACAGTAACTTTAGTAGGTGCTCAGTGTGCCATTCTGCAAATTGCCCGGTTTCTAACACGCCTTCTGTGCCACAGTTCATGCTCACTATCTGTTCATTTTGAGGTAGTTAGCTTGTTACTTTGTGTCCCGTTGAATACCATCAGAGTTTACAGAACAATATCCATAAGAAAGCAAATCAAATCTAAAATAAATATCAAGTCAAATGACATTTATCAGTGACACGAGTCAGCAGAACATTGTTTGGGCAAATAGAACTGCCCCAGAAGTGTTACTGGTTGTTGGCAAGAGCAGCACAAGGACTCAAACGGGAGCACAGGGCGTGTGTGTAGAGTATAGTAACAGAAGCAAAATCTGAACGTCAAAGGAATAAATAATGCTCTCAAATTGAAAGACCACATTCTTGATTAAAGAAAAACTCCATAAAAAGGCTGGTTTGCTGATATACCGATGAATACACTTCTTGGACGCCACTGATGCCTATTTGAAAACCTAATTCCACATCAAAATGAGCGTATTGAGCAGGGAGCACTCACCTCCATCATCGATCTTCCACCTCCCTGGTGCCGAGTGGCTTTTGGTTCCTGGTTCCTCATGCCTCCCAACGCGGGCCTTTGTGTCTGTGAAGCAAAACAGTAACTTTCAGAAGCTGGCAAAGTTCCCCACGGGGCCCAGACTGGGCCGCAGGACTTCATTTCCTGCGTTCCACAGTCAGCACTCTAAATCAGAACCTCTTGGGAAGGAGAGATGGACACTTTGTGGTTCTGAGAGGGTTTTTGACACTGGGCCAGGAACTTCACCAGCCCACAGCGGTCAACTGAAACGCCAACAAAACCACATCAAACTTTTTCGGCTGAATTGCCGTACATTCACACACATTTTACTTACACACATTTCTAAATACATACATTAAATGGTTACAATTTGGTTAGATGCACTAACAATCATACACACTCATACATAGGCACACACACAAGAGAGAGGGAGAGAGGGAGCGAGAGAGAGAGAGAGAGAGAGCGAGAGAGAGAGAGAGAGAGAGAGCGAGAGAGAGAGGAGAAGCCTTGAGGGAGAGACTAGCATAGCGTACGTGCTCCACGCGTCGTGTTGGTGGAAATGGCATTAACGACTTATGGTGATTTAATCTCCTAATTCATTCAGCCGGGATATTTATTACGCCGTGAGTTTTTATGAGGCGCTGACAGACTTTGCTTTATTCTCCCTTCTCCAGCCGGCCCCCTGGGAGCACACAGAGAGCCCCGACCGATTTATGGGCCACCCACCACCAGCCTCCGCTGCAGACACGCTGGCCATCTGAGACCGCAGAGAGAAAGAGAGAGGGAGGGAGAGATAGAGATAGAGAGAGATAAAGAGAGAGAGAGAGAGAGAGAGAGAGAGAGAGAAAGAGAGAGGGAGGGAGAGAGAGAGATAGAGAGAGAGAGAAAGAGAGAGGGAGGGAGAGAAAGAGAGAAAGAGAGAGAGAGAGAGAAAGAGAGAGAAAGAATCAGGAGGGGTGGGGTAGAGGGAGAGACAGACAAACGGACAGGCAAAAGATAGAGGGACAACCAGAAAGAGGGGTGATACAGTGACAGGAGAAAGAGAGAGATCTCAGATCACAGATCTCAGAGAAAGGGATCAGAGAGGATAGATGGAAGGAGGGAGGTACAGGCCAACTCAGTCAGAGGGAAGGAGAGAGGGTTGAAGTCAGATACAGAGAGAAGTGAAACAGAGGGAGAGCTGGAGAGAGGTGGACTCACTGGAGCCGGCATAAAGGAAGTGGGTTCATGTGTGTGCAAGGAGATTGCAAGAAAGAATGGGAGAGCCAGAAACAGAGACAGAAAAGAAAGGAAGAATGGGAGAGCCAGAAGGAGAGATAGAGAAGAAAGAATGAATTGGAGAGCCGTAAAAAAGAGATAGAGAAGAAAGAAAAAGAATAAAGGAAAAGAAAGAGTATGAGACCGAGCTGAGCTGAGCTGATTTATGCGAGTCAAGAAAGCAGAGAGGACATTACATTGAACGGTGGATAGAGGTAGAAGAACAGAGGCAGCAGAAAGAGTAAGAGCTCTCTTCATTGCCCTTTCTCTTTTCTCCTGTCTGCCTATACTCTTTCCCCTCTCCTCTGTAATCTCTCTCTTTCTCTCCCTCTCTCATGTCCTCAGCTGTCACTCATTTAGCCTGCACTGGGATGGGGGCCAGAAGCCTGCTGCAGTGCCAGTGCCAGTGCCAGAGCAGAGCAGGATAGACAGAACGAGAGAGAGGGAGAGAGGGAGAGAGGGAGGGAGAGAGGGAGGGAGGGAGGGAGGGGGAAAAGAACAAAAACTCAAACCAATTTCTAAAAACGTTTGCTCATTCTGATCTGCCCCAGCGGCAAGCTGGGCGTGTGGAGGGAGCGAGGCGTGTGTGTGTGTGTTTGTGTGCGTGTGTGTGTGTGTGTGTGTGTGTGTGTGTGTGTGTGTGTGTGTGTGTGTGTGTGTGCGTGAGTGAGTGTGTGTGTTTGTGTGTGCGTGTGTGTGTGTGTGTATTTGTGTGTGTTTGTGTGTGTGTTTGTGTGTGTGTGTGTGTGTGTGTGTATTTGTTCGGTATGTGTGTGTGAGTGAGTGATTGTTAGTGTGCATGTGTATGTGTGAGTGAGTGATTGTTAGTGTGTGTGTGTGTGTGTGTGTGTGTGTATGGGGGAAGGCTGTGTCTGACAAACCCCAACAGTAGAGCCGAGCGAGAGCAATCAGCATTTATCTGATCTGCCACCACCTGCACTTCTTCTGTGTGCCTTTAAAGTTGGGGAGAAAAAGTGCCCGTGCGGGCGCAATGGAGTTGTCCAGAATCGATTTTGTGGTTAATTTTAGATTTGGGGTCTACTCGCTCATTTGTTTGTTTTGTTTGTGTGAGTGTGTGTATGTGCAAAGTTTTCTGCTTG
>NC_045171.1:12056957-12061957 GCF_900700415.2 Clupea harengus
CTGTGCCAGTGGGCCATGGCTGGACCTTTTCGACCAACCAAATTGTATTTCAGACACAGAGGACCAATAGGCCACGTGCAGACTTGTGTGACTATGGCAGGGGCTTGACAAGTCTCCAATAAGCACGAAGCAGGGGTGGGACCTCAGGTTCAGGTCCTCTAGCCTTCAGAGTAGCACTGTGTGCCACAGGACTTCTCAGTTGAATTACATTGCTAGATTCATCAACATAAAAGCATCCAAATTCAATATGAAAACATCTGTCAACCATATATTCATGCCCTGTAAGACATATTTTTGTGATTGTGTGAAGACCTTCAATACGATTGATTTATGTTGATGGCATACATCTGTGAACATCTTTGCTGAATGTGGTTCTGCCTTCTTCCATTAGAACACTATATTATAACATAGACATTTTAATTCTGAGGATATCTTGGTATAGACTTGTAATTCCTGATCACCTGATTATATTTTTCTTCTTTCGACGGTAGGGAGTGATTACAGATAAAGCATAAATGAATTTGCCTCGTCCTGCCAAAGCCTATTATCAATGCATATTACACAGTTGCATGTAATTTCTCTATCTGTTTCTCGCTCTCTGTGTCTCTCTCTGTCTCTCTCTCTATCTCTCTCACAGAGGCCCAATCAGAGCTTCGCTATTCAGTTTAAAGGATAACCCACCAGATCCTCTTCTGCAGATCAATCGGCTGCCCACTTTGCCTGGGCCACATTCTCTCGCCCGCATTTTCAGGCCATTAGTCTCACATTGTCAATTCAGCAAACAGTGTGAAATCTAGGTCTGCCACTTTCAGGCTCAGCAGTATAATTAAGCGCGCAGAGCGTCCCGGGACGCAGCACTTTGTATTTTTAGTGGTTGTCGGCATAAATTTTCTCGTGTAGATTATGCCCCGTGTGTTCCTCTCCCCGTGATGCAATCTCTCGGGAATGCCGTCACCGTCATGGCTCTCCGGGCGTGAATCTAGGCCATGACTAACCCCACAGCAGGACCCCTTGTGTTCTCCTCGTCTCCCACTAATGGCCCAAACTGCGTTGAGTTTATTAAGACGCTGTTCTCGTACTTGTTGAACATCATGTGAGTTGTGTTGCTCCTCAGGCGCCACTCGCCTTCCTCCGTTATATCAATACTTTTTTTTTTCATTGGTGCCGCCGTTTGTTTGGTGGATGTTTGGACTCTGGTGGGTGATCTGAATAGGCAGGAAGGAGTTTTTCTTTGTTAAAAGGATAGGCCTCCTGTGAATGTTCTTTTTTTTCCCCAGCACATCCGGAGCTGTTTGTGCTTCGATGTACTTTACTGAGGAATTGCCAGACATTCTGTAACGTCTGGGAGGCACAGTCAAAATGATGGTGCCACTTCAAAACACTCTCCTTCTCTTTATCTGGCTCTCCTATTTCGGTTCCTCATCTCATTGAAGTAAAAAGCATAAAACAATGAGCAAAACCGGACATGCTCAAGTTGAAAGTAAAATTCTGAGAGGTGACGATGTCTGTCAGACCAATGAATCATGCTCATACAGCATTCAAACGGCATACATATATATTAATGAGACGGCGAGGTTATTACCATCTTCCCTCATGTTAATGTGGATCCCGCTCTCTCATTCCGCCATTTTATTGTCGCCAGTGTGTTATGGCTGATCATTAAGATCCCATTCCCGCGTGCACTTATCTCTTTTTTCATTTCGTTCTCGTTTTTTTTGCGATTTTATCGCCGTCTGCAATTACCACCGGATCCACGCAACGAACATCGTGCAGAGCTCTCCAATAAACTGCAGAGGTCGGTGGAAGTGAAGAGGGAGCAATAGAGAAAACATCCTGAGTTATAACCGCCAGGGTCGTTTATGTCAAAGAGAGGAGAGGAGATGGGAGGAGAGCAGAGGATAGAAAGGGTGGGTGAGGAGGGGATTTCTCAAGAGGGGAGGAAACGATAGAAGAGGACCAGAGAGGGAAGAAGGAGAGTAAGAGAGTGAGACTACAGGAGAGAAGTGAAACACTTAGAGGAATGGAGAACGAGGGAAATGAAAGGAGAGGACAGAAAAAGAATAAAACAACCGGAGAGGAAAAGGAGAGGAAAAGAGAAAGAGAGGAGAGGAGAGGACAAGCTGGGACCTTGCAGGACAGGTCAGAGCAAACAGGACCTTGGGAAATGAGAGCTGGATGGAGGAGAGAGTGTTTTGAGGCAAAGGCAGGAGGATGGGTATGTTGGTAAATGAAGCACCTGAATCCTGGACTCTCTGAGGGGCTGCAGTGGAGGTGAGACACGGCACATAAAGGAGAGGGGAAGGTGATAAATGGAACAGACTTCTCCGCCTATTCTACAGCCTTCTCCATTTACTCTTTCACTTTAGCAGGCCTGGGCTACAAGGGGTCACAGGAGAACACAGCTAACTTAGCGTAGACATGAGCGTGTGTGTGTGTGTGTGTGTGTGTGTGTGTTTGTGTGTGTGTGTACTAGACTAAAAAGCATTCATGAACCTGGTATGAAAAACAGATAAATAATCCTAGAAAGGTTATTCAGGAACTCAATCAACTTCTGTTTATCTCAAGCAGAAAGAGTTCAACTGTACTACAGTGCCCTCCACAATTATTGGCACCCCTAGTGAATATGAGCAAAACAGGCTATAAAAAAATATGTCTTTGCTGTTTATCCTCTTTCACTCAAAATATTCACAAAAATCTTACCTTTTCATTGAAGTAAAATTATTAAAAGAAAAAAAAACTGTTGACATTAAATAAATATTTTTCCCCAAAACATGTGGGCCACAATTATTGGCACCCCTAGAACAATCTTATAATTAAAATCTAACTGAAGTATATTTCAAGTCATGTTTTACATTTTTAAATTCACCTGTTTGATAAGGAACTCTTAAGAGGTCAACCATGACTTCCTGTTCCACTGGCGAACAAATATGAGGTGACACAGGCCAAATTCCATTAGTCATTCATCACTATGGGAAAGACCCATGAACACAGTGACAATGTGCGAAGGAAAGTTGTGGAGCTGCACAAATCAAGAAATGGACACAAGAAAATCTCTAAAGAGTTGAAAATACCCATTTTCACTATCATGGAAATAATTAAGAAGTTTAAAGCGACAGGAGATGTTAAGAATCAGCCTGGAAGAGGACGTGTGTGTACATTGACCCCACGCACCGTGAGGAGGATGGTTCGACTGGCAAAATAATCTCCAAGGATCACAGCTGGAGAATTGTAGAGGTGAGTTGAGTCTTGGGGTCAGAAAGTCTCCAAAACTACCATCAGACGCCACCTACATCACCACAAGTTGTTTTGGAGGGTTGCCAGAAAAAGCCTCTGCTGTCAATCAACTACAAACTAAAGCGCCTACAGTTTGCCAAATGTAAGTCAGACTTTCAATGGGGCCGAGTTATATGGTCAGATGAGACCAAAATAAAGCTTTTTGGCAACAAACATCAAAGGTGGGTTTGGCGTAGACAGAAAGATAGCCATACAGAAAAGACCCCCATACCCAATGTGAAGAATGGTGGCGGATCTTTGATGTTGTGGGGCTGTTTTTCTTCCAAAGGCCCTGGACATCTTGTTAGGATACATGGTATCATGGACTCCATCAAATACCAGCAGATATTAAATGAAAACCTAACAGCCCCCTCCAGTAAGCTTAAAATGGGCTGTGGTTGGACCTTCCAGCAGGTCAATGATCAGAAGCACACCTCAAAATCAACACAAAAATGGTTCACCGACCGCAGAATAAAGGTTTTGCCATGGCCATCACAGTCCCGCGACCTAAACCCCATAGAAAATCTGTGGGATGAGCTGAAGCCGAGTCTACAAACGTTGACCTCAGAATCTGAAGGATCTGGAGAGATACTGCATGTAGGAATGGTCTCAGATCCTGTGCCATGTGTTCACCAACCTCATCACGCATTATAGGAGAAGACTCAGAGCTGTTATCTTGGCAAAGGGAGGCTGCACAAAACATTAAATTAAGGGGTGCCAATAATTGTGGCACACATGTTTTGGGGGAAAATATTTATTTAATGTCAACAGTTTTTTTTTCTTTCAAAAGTTTTACTTCAATGAAAAGGTAAGATTTTTGTGAATATTTTGAGTGAAAGACCAAGAGGATAAACAGCAAAGACATTTTGCTCATATTCACTAGGGGTGCCAATAATTGTGGAGGGCACTGTAACTGCCTTTGTATCTAAGAAGAGAGCAGATATACACACACACACACACACACACACACACACACACATATGCGCACACACACACACAATCTCTGAAAGACATAGATGAACAGTATTTCTGTCATAGCGTTAAAACCACTTCAGTTCCAGAAATTTTGAGATTGTCTCTGCAGATGTTTCCTTGGAAACAGGCCTCTTTCAGGGACAGCAGATAGGCAATACACCAAAACTGCCACACAAATTCAGGAGTGCACTTTTACACAACACACACACACACACACACACACACACACACACACACACACACACACACACACACAAATGTACATACATACTCTTGTTCCTCATCAACCAAAATCAAATGGCAAGCAAAAAGCATATAAAAAGTGATCGATTGCCTTGTGCGTACACTGCGGCCTGTCTGGAAGCTTGTTCTCCATTCTCACAGTCTGTTTTAAAACCCAGATGAAGGATGTCCTACATTATTATCTCCATTGATTTCTGTAATACGGCCTGTCCCACTGGCACAATTGAAAAGACTGTCTGCTTGTGAGGTTTCTCTCTCTCTCTCTCTCTCTCTCTGTCTCGTACACACACACACACACACACACACACACACACACACACACACACACACACACACACACACACACACACACACACACACACACACACAAGCACACAGACACATTTTCTTTCCTAACAAATCTTCTCATTAGCTCCAATTGAATGCTGATGTGGATTCTAGCTCAGGCGAGGCTGCCAGCTGTGAGTCTTTTCCAGCCTCTAATTTATCTCCGGCAGAAAGACCTGCAC
>NC_045171.1:12064457-12069457 GCF_900700415.2 Clupea harengus
TACAGTCTTTCAGCGCTTGTGCATTTAGACAACTTCATCAAAGCCATCATGTCTCCTGGACTGTGGAGTTCAGTCCAATATGTCAGTGGCAAAAGCCAGTGTGGTGAAGGCAGAGACAACAGTCACCCTACACAGCCTCAAATCAATGGGTAATACATCTGCACCCTGACCCTCATGCCAAAGATTGTTTTTTTAACGATGTTCTTAATTATGCTTTTAACTATGTTTTTTTATGTAGGCTGTTTTAACTATGTCTTAACTATTTTTTTTAACTATGTTTTTACTGTAGCACTCTGAGATTCTGCCGTATATAGAGTGCGGTATAAATTAAATGAATTATTATTACTATTATTATTATTAAAGAGCCAGGCTCATTGATATGGCACTCAGAGCATATACTAAACTGTAGTGATGGTCCTCCATCGAATTACTTAAAAACAGTAGGTTGCAGGTGTATGTAACACCAATGCAGCTCAGGAATATGGACCAGAATCTACAGTACTTAACACTCCTTTTCTTTCAGGATGTTGGTACTCAGGCAATATACACACACTGCTGCCTCCCAATAGAGAATTACACAATGGATGCCCTGCAAAATACAAGAATGAAATAATCACGCCTGAGGGCATAACAAGGAGATCTGGCTCTGGCCTCTTTACTTTCTCTACACAGTGCAGCACATTCGGCATATGTCATCTCAATGCCTGCAGTAGCGTTCTTCTCTTAGTCTATACTGGCTTTGAACAGAGCATCTGTGTCACATGTGTCGGTGTAGCTTATTTGTGTGTTTTTGTAGTTGTGAGAAGGAGACGTGAAGTAGTTGGATACGTTATAGCGATGACAACGATTCTCTGCGTTTGTCTCTAAGGCTGTTTGGGGGACTCGTGCTCCGGCAGTAGGCAGTGCGTGTTCATGTGTTTTGGAGGAGAGGCTTTGGAGGGGTCTAAAAGAAGGGGCTGGGATTTTTTTCGCTTCTTGCTGGTTCTCCAGAATTGCCTACCCTAGCTAATGTTCACACAGACATCAGTAATTGTCCAACAATAGAGCAAATGGCAAATTTAAAGATGCGAAAAGAGTGGTTTACACCAGAGGAGACGGAGTTTATTGTGCTGGACGTCCAAACCTAACATTACATTATTTTTGGCAGAAGTAGAAATTAATTTAAATAAAATCCTGTCTGTATTAAATGTGTAGTTTGTGTTTTATTTACCTGACTAATAAGAAGAAATAATTGATCAAAATGATCAATGGCATAATTGTGTGTTGCATGTTGTGTATGGCCCATGTGCTTGCTCTAGCGGATCCAGGTGTTGGGGTCTGTAAAGCGCTTTAGGACAATTGTTCTCTATCTCTTGTTAATGGCACTATGTACATAAACATAATTGAATTGAACAAGGGCAGTTGATACCTTTATGCAAATACAGAGCCTTTGTCCTTCTAAGATACACCCTCCCTTTGGTCTCTCTACTACTAAGAGAGCAGTACTCTAACAAATACTTTTTCTTCATCCTTCTTTTTTTCATCACGTGTCCATTGCACACAAAAACACTGGTCATTTAATTAGCGAAAGCTTTTTGTAGAGCCAATTACAGTGTTGATCTCAACCATTAAAGACATGGTGGAGATTTTTAATTTACCACAGACCAAATATTTGATGATTTAATTATAGAAATTGAGTGAATTAATAATTTCATTAATTAATCAGTTAATACTCCAAAAAACTCCAAAACACTTTATTGCTTTAGTAGACTTTTCTAAAGTATCAGGCACCTTTATATAAGCCAAGTACAGGAGCCATGCACAGGCGAGGGAATACCTATGGACTCACGACACTAAAAGTAAGAGACTGGAGCATTTGTCAAAATCATGGCTCTAGGACACCATAAGTGTCAGGGGGATTTAAAAAAAGGCTTTTGCAATTTGTCAGAGCAGTGCAGTAGCAGGTTTGTACACGAGTGTGACTAGGAGTGTGTGTGTGTGTGTGCGAGAGAAAGAGAGAGAGAGAGAAGGAGTGTGTGTATGTGTGTGCGTGCGTGTGTGTGTGTGTGTGTGTGAGAGAGAGAGAAAGATAGAGAGAGAGAGAAGCAATGTTTGTGTGTGTGTCTGTGTGTGTGTCTGTGTGTGTGTGTGTGTGTGTGTGTGTGTGTGTGTGTGTGTGTGTGTGTGTGTGTGGGGAATGATAGAATGACAGAAAGAGGTGGAAACTGAAGGAGAGGGGCCTTGGATGCCACAGACTGTCTAAGGCCGCTGTTATAATGAATGTTGTGCTCACTGCTAGGCCCAGTGCCTGAGTATTATCCCTCCGGAAGATGTTCTATGTTTTGATTACAGACTTGGTCCTAAAGTATAGTCTCCTCTGGAGTGTAGCACACTTTTTCATCTTCTATCTCCCTTATCTCCATCCACATGCTCTTCCTGCCTCTCTCTCTCTCTCTCTCTCTCTCTCTCTCTCTGACTCACTCACTCTCTCTCTCTCTCGTTTCTCCTCCTTCCTCTCTTCATCCCCCGCACCTCTATCTCTCTCTCTCTCTCTCTCTCTCTGACTGTGCTCCCCTTCTCCCCTCTCTCTAACGTTATTGATCTGTTGCTCCTGCAGCAGCCTTGGAGATCAATAGAACGAAATGGAGATTCCACGACCCGATTGGAGGCCCTTTTTTTATATGATTAATCTGAGCCCTAAGATCAAGAAGTAGAAATGGGACCCAGACAGGGAGCGAGGGAGGAGGAAGAAGAGGAGGAGGAGGAGGAGGACGAGGACATATGGGAGAGGAGGGCACACAAGAACCAACCACTCCTCACACCACACTACAACAACAAGGAGCACCAAACATTCACTTTACAACTAATTTGCAACTTGAGATCCCGAGTGGCTGTCTGTCATAGGTGCAGATCGGAGCACTACCTCTTCCAGCCTCCCCAGCTCTCAGGGTCTCACCATTTAAAACTAATGAGATCCTTTCTACAGCCTTACCTGGATCTGCCGGCTTGCTTGGAGCCCAGCTCCTGGAGTCGTCCTGCACACAAACAAGCAGGGAAGGAAGAGTTATTTAAAGCGCAATTACAGCACTGAAACAGAAACAGAAACAGAACAGAAGAATTAGAATGTAGAATTATAGCGAGAGGACTGTGAGAATTCTACACTGAAGTCTGTGGAGGAGAGCCAGAGGGACTCCAGTGTCACATGCAATGTACAGTTCAAGAGAGGGGGAGGGTAGAGAGGCAACAAAAAAAGGTGAAGAAGATAGGAAGATAATAGTGGGGTGACAGGGGATATAACTGATATAACTGATGGAGTGAGAGAGATGGATTGACAGATAGCACTTAAAGAGGAAAAGGGCTGGTGAGTACAAATGTGTGTGTGTGTGTGTGTGTGTGTGTGTGTGTGTGTGTGTGTGTGTGTGTGTGTGTGTGTGTGCGTGTGCGTGTGTGTGTGTGCGTGTGTGTGTGTGTCTGTGACAGAGAGACAGAGCTGATAAAATCGTCAGGGACAACATAGCCACAGCTTCAAAGAAACACAAACATGCCCACAAGACACTGCAACATTGCTCTTTCTCTTTAGCGGGCACACACACACACACACACACACACACACACACACACACATACAGCAACAACAAACAAACAACAAAAAGCAGTGAACTGCTTACAAACAGTGAGCAGGCCGACGCTTATCTGATGGTGGGAGACTAAGATATACAGAAAAGTTTATCTCTCCTGGCGCCCGACTGTCACCTCTGCACCTCACACCCCCGTGGAGACAGACCAGACAGACGTGCCCAGAGACACAGATGAGATCTGCGCATCAGAGTTTGATTCACTACACTGATTGTTATCTTCGGCTCTGGCAAGATGTGAATTTCATGCCAATATCCACTACAGCCAGGTCCTCCTCAAGCGATGCGCTTCATAACGCTCTGCCAGTGCAGTCTGCTCTTGCAGTACCCAGAGTAGCAACTAGCCATTTTAGCATGTGGTTAAAGTTAAATAGTCATTAGCTGCTCTAAGCCTGGAACAGATTCTTATCCCCCTCTTTGCCCCAGCTCTTGTCTTCTCTGCACGCGTGGTGTGTAGAAGTAATGGCATTATGTTCATGTCGCTGTATAATGTAATGCAAACATGTTTGGACAAGAGAGGATTGGGCTCAATTAATCTAGGCAGGAATAGAGAACAGATTTCATACGACGGTGTGGTAACATGAGCAAATATTAGCAGATGGAGAGGCGGGGGATTTGGGGGGGGGTTTGGGGGTTTGGGGGTTGGGAGAAGCTAGGCTTTGCTATAATAATGCATAACTGCTGTTTCTGTCATATCAATGAAGCATCCTGAATTGAAATTGAATTGAAAAGAGAGGGATAGTCAAGGAGAGTTAGGAAGTGGAGGAGGAAGAAAAGAGTGCGAGAGACGGAGTTAATTCAGAGGTGAGTGTCAGGAAGGTTCTTTCATGGCGATATCAATGTCAGTCAATCAATGTAACTGGTCTTAAGAGCAAGGAAAAAAAGAAAGGCACGCTTTTATTATATGTATACTGGAAAGCAGTGCTTCTCCGCTGGTCTGGCCTTGGGACCCACAATTCCCCACGGTCAGCAAGTTGCAACCCACATTTTATAGAATTCAAACCATAAAAATAAACATAAAAATATAAACAAAGGGCCTACTTTTATCCCTGCGTTCACACACACTCTGCGACCCATTCAGACTGATTATGTGACTCTTTTGGGTTGACCCACCATCTGAGTAACACTGCTGTGAAGGGTCAGTCAGGACGACCCTGAAGAGCCAATCAGACACTTCATTCCATTTATTTCCAATCAAATTCTAATTTAATCTTTATTATCACTTGTATTGATGGCATTACTAAATGATTTTGAGATCACACAGGGTCATAATTATAGCCACCATCATCATCCTCATCCTCATCATAGGAGTTTTAAAAAAACAAATCACTATGGCTCTGAGTATATGATGATCACAGCTAAAGCTCATTCTACCTGTCAGAATCA
>NC_045171.1:12071957-12081957 GCF_900700415.2 Clupea harengus
CCCCATGTGTGATAATGAGATTGTGTTGTTGCCACAGGCAGCTGCGACACGTTCACTCTCACTAACATACTTTCACACACACACACACACACACACACACACACACACACACACACACACACACACACACACACACACACACACACACACACACACACACACACACACACACACAGACACAGGACCCCCGCACACACAGACATAGACACATACACACACACAGCCCCTGCTGTGGTGTGTTGACGCTGAGCTTCATTGGATGAGACGTGTAATTCCACATGCATAGAGGAAAAATTACAGCAGCAGATTGAAGGGAGAGGGGCATAGAGGGATGATTGAAGGGAGAGGGGCATAGAGGGATGATTGAAGGGAGAGGGGCATAGAGGGATGATTGAAGGAAGAGGGGCATAGAGGGATGATTGAAGGAAGAGGGGCATAGAGGGATGATTGAAGGAAGAGGGGCATAGAGGGATGATTGAAGGGAGAGGGGCATAGAAGGATGATTGGGGTGGGGTTGAGAGGAGGTGGAGGAGGAAGAAAAAGAGGAAATTGTAAAAAAAAAAATGATGAGAAAAAAAGACCCCAACAGTAAACATTAGTAGATCGACAGCAATGGATGGAGAAAGCTAGCCTGACGATGTCATACTCATAATTCTAGTCAGAATATGAGTCTGATATCGCTCCATTGGGCTGTGATTATGGGGCGTGTTTCAACCGAACCAGGAGAAAAAATGCCTCTTCGCTCAATTGGTTACCTACAACCAATCAGAACAACGTAGTATGTGACCAGGGCCAGCTGATAAATTAAACTTTTAGCGGATCCCGTAGGAAGGAAGGCAAAAACATCTTTTCGATTGACAAATGCCTTGATCGCGTTTCTCTGTTCCTCTTTCAAAATGAATGCACTGTCAATGTCTAAATGGACTCGAATCTATACATTTCAGCTCTCCAGCGGCAGCCTGTTTGTTGAAAACGAATTCAACTCGTGTGTTGGTGACATGCTTGATTACGTTACTGTTGATCATCTGTCCATCATCGTATAAAGCCCGCCTTGACAATTTGATTGGTCCGGCAATTTCTGTCCGAAAATAATTTCTCCCCAATGGAGTAATGCCAGACCGAACTTCCCGACTTCAAATGTTGTGGGCGGGGCTAAGTTCGGTCTGGTATCCAGGCTAGGAGAAAGCAGCTTCAACCCCAGAACACCACCAAAGCCGGTCAACCATCTCCAGCCCAGACAGGCTTACAGGGGCAAGGGCCTTACCCCCCCCCCCCCCACACACACACACACACACAGAGCACATCCACCCAGTCACTCTCTCACACTAAGGCCAAATTCACAGTCCAGGTGACAGTTGTCGCTCGACGAAAGAAGTTGTGGTCGATAGCGCTGTAGGGCTTTATAGCCCTGCTCCAGCGACAAAACATCGGAATAGATCATCTGTAGGTTCTATGTAAGCCTGTATGACAATGTAGCTAATGCTTGTTTACATTTTCTAAGGTTACATCTAATTGCTAAACTTAGTAATTTAATTATATGTCAAAGTGCATATTTGAGAGATTTAGAGGAAGGAACAAATATTTGAGTTCATGCTATCGAGGAGGAGAAAAATCAGAAGGTAAAGTGTAGAGATAATTAAATATGTCAAGGGTAGATAGTGGGGAATACCTTCTTGTTCAACAGAGATGGAGTACCTTCTTGAGGGAGATGGAAGAGGAACAGTTCTTTGGCTGCACACCGTGACCACGGCAACACTCCAGAATGTAGAACTTTGAGTTATTATCCAATCAGAGTGCGTGACAACGACACCCTTTCAAATTTTTTAATGGATGCGACACAATAGCAGACACATATTTTGTCTCTTGGAAGTAATTTTTTTGTTGAGCAGCACTTGTCGCCTGGACTATGAATTGGGCTTAACGTACAGGAGGCCGCTAGAAGCAGAACTGCAAAGAGTGCAGACCTTACTCGCTGACGCATAAAGAGACATGCTAGAGCCCAATGGTATAGCCATCTTGGCGAAGGCAGCAATTGAGCCCTAATTTTACTGATGGGCAACTAGCAACGAACAACGAGCAAAGTCCGCCGCGCATGAACTAATTATAGCTAATTTAATAACGAAATAATTTAGAGAATAATATTGTTTAATAATTTAAAATGATAGCTTTATTTCATGAGCAACAGACTTTGCTTGTTGCTTTGCTTTGACAGTGCTTCTCAGACTATGGTTTTCACAAGGGTCGTGTTTGTTACAATCCAACTGACAACCTGACAACACCACCATCACTAAGGTGCAATTAAGGCAATTAAGACTTAAATTAGTGAGCATCTCTAGCGCTAGTTCTAATCTGTTCCCACACTTGCAAGGCTCATTTTGTTATCTCAAAGCCACACACTTTGTTGTGGTGTCACACTTTAAGCCATTTTTACAGCAAAATGTCGAAGTACAACATCACAGGCATCGATTGAAACCTTCTGGGACAAAGATGTGAGGACATGGAAGTAGTCAAATGGCAGTTCAAAGCCTGCCTTTCCATGAGGTTTTTTTACTTATATTATTCCACAAAGTGACTTTTCTGTCTCATACAGATAACTATGATGAGGAACCCACCCAACCACCATCAAATCTGGAACATGAGGTGGAAATCTCTTTTTTGAATTTATATAAACTCGAACACTCCCAGCAAAAGTTTAAACGTTTATTACCAACTTTCCTGTGAGGCCCTGAATAGAAAACACACACAGCTTTCATACTTCTTAGTGATAACATGACTAATTTTTAAGTGTAAAGTTACTGTTGGGCAATGAGGCTTGTTGTTATAAGACTGCACCTGTGTAGCAGAGTTGCTCAAGGACATACATAACGTAGCTTGTATTCCGTAACTTGAAGGTAGAGGTTTCGACCCAGACTGGGAGGAAAAGAGTGGGGGAAAGCGTATCACTGACCACCTTATCTCTCTACAGCAGAATGTTCCAGTACAGAATAAAATACTCAAACAGCAGAGTGTTGGTAAGCAAAGAATAAAAAAAACTCTGCACATAAAGTTTTGTCAGCACAATTCTCAATAAATATCCATTACAGACATCGACGACAATTCTTTGTACAACATTTTTCTACAGTACTGAGGACCTCCATGACACTTCTGCTAAGCGCATGAATGCATCCTACGTCCGTGATTTATTTAAGTTGTGGAACAATCAATATCAAACAGTACGCATCATTGGTGTCACTATTGGTGTCACTTAATTTATTTCCTATTATGGGTTTGACAAGGAACATTGCACCATTATGAATAGGAATGTCCATTCTGTCCACTAGCTCTGTGCCTTGCACACCTTCTACAGAATCGTGCAAGAAATGTTCCCCCCTGCACTGTCCTCGCTGTGTTTCCGTAGACACACTGTGGGTTAGTCATAATGGCAAAGCCTCAGACCAGGTCAGGCCTGACCCACTGACGCTAGCTGAACACACCTTAGGGCTTTATCTTTTCATTTCATCACTCACTCTCTGTCTCTCTTGCTCCTTCTGGCTGTTATTTCCCATGTGAGGGAATAATCTGGCTGGTGCCATGTTTGAAGGACACTGTCAATGCAGACTACCGATTTTCCATGGTCTGACTCCCCTTTGGAACGTGTGGTGCTGCCTACTTATCCGTCGGCTTTCACCATTTAAGCACACACTGCTGAGCAGAACATACTTGAAATCTTAGCTGCATTATGCAAACCGGTCACAGGCACTGGAGCACGGTATAGGAGCAATCTAGCAATTTTCTATTGAAGCCATAGGGTGAACACAAAGAAGGGGAAGACAGGAAGGAAGGAACGAAGAAAGTAAAGGAGAAAGAAAGAAAGCAGAAAATCAGTGGGTGGAAGAAAGTACATACATGTGTTACATTGTATAATTACCCCTATACAATTAGGGCTAAACACTATACTGAACATTAACCAATCCTGAACAGATCTTCCCCATGGCATCATGTCCTTGCTCAAACTCTGCTGGTTGCATTGCCTTAACTAGGCAATGATGCACAAGCACAGACCACCTATTTGATTATTTATTTATCATGCACTGAGATTGAGGTGAGTGCAGTCTGCTTTCATGAACAAAATTACCCCCAAAAACCCTCATTTAAATAGTTTAGCTCATTCTAAATATCTGAGATTTACATCTGACCCGTGCTAGTGTTAATTGTTGTCAAAAGTTCGTTTTGACAAACTGTTTATTGTAATCAAAAGTTTGTTAATTTAATAAAGGACAAACTCAGGCTGTGATCAAATGTACCATTAATGCATTATTATTGAGGTAACAGTGAAATTACTGTTACATTGGTTCAATATCAAATAGCTCAGCTACTTAGCACCAGGGAACCTGTGGGATAGCTTTAGCAGATATCTATCAACATTCAAGTGGCACAAATCACACTCCACACAGCCTCAGCCTGGTGTCAAACACCCCTGATAAACAAGATTAATGACAACAAGAATGCATGCCAAACTGTGTACCCACTCAGATGGGCAAAAAGGTGTGCTAATATTGCATTATTATTCTCCTATAGCCTGAGCCCTGACCTTGGCTGCCCTAGCATGCTAATGAATGCAAAGATCCCCCATTAAATATTTAAACATGCTCATCAGTCACACCAGAGCGGCCATTTTAACCAAAGCTGTTTTCATTTGGGGGAATAAATCAGTGCATCACGCTGTGTGATTGAGAATAGATTCTTTTTTAAATGAGCTGATGTTTGAAAGCCCCTTTTTTATCATTCAATGTAGCTTTTAAGTGCTAATGCGAATGATACGAGGAAAAAGAGCTGACACGAACACTGGACACATTGGTGTGAAGTTGAGTACACTGAAGTTGTTTTTTCCCTGCTGAGAATCCATTACATGTCAGTTGAGTGTTTGATCAGGCTGGCTCAGACCTGAGATCTGGGAACCCGGTTATCGAATTAATGATGTTTACAGTAATCTTTTTGGAGCTTACCAATACTGTCAACCACAGTATTCTACCTCACAGACATGGACACATCTCCCAACAGTGTTCGCGTTGCTGCAGAGTTTCGCTGGAGACAAATCTGACATGATACGCCTACGCAATCAATAAACCAACTAAACTGCACATAATGCCATTACTATCCTTCAAACAATCCATCCATACTCGCAAGGTCCTTCATATCGGATCGTGTTATATCGTCTTTTTATTCAAAGACACTGATGACACTCAATATAACAACTGATATCCTTTTCTTTCACATCATCTTCCCACATCCACCCTGCTGCTTTTAAGCTTTTCCATTTTATGATGGATAAATAAATAATTTGAGCCCGCACCTGTCCAGTAATGAGTTTTTTCTTACATGGTGAAATGTAATCTGTATCTGACACCTTCAAAGAGTTTAATTCTCTCTTTTTTTGAGCAACACTGCATTCCTGCCTCCTACTCGTATGGTCATGGGAAAAGAATAACGCAATTCAAAACCTGTGGGAGTGAAACAGTTCATACTGTTACTAACATGTACTGAATGCTGATGAGGCACTGGGTGTAGAAATATATGCATGTTGTCTGTTTCCTGTAAACTGACCAATCCAGCTGCATCTCCCAGTCGGTGGGGGGTGCATATACATCTGCGGGTTGACTGACATGACCATACACTGCTATTCAACATGAATTTGGGCACTTGGAGCTGCTTTTCCCTTGGCAGTCCAACATGTTATAGACTGCAGCCAACTGGACGACGTCCACAACCAATTACACAAAACTCATCCCTTCCCCAATCTGAACAGTCCAGTAAGCCCATCACGTCGCTTGTCAGAATATAGGAAGGGATGTTCAACCTATGTTTCACGCTGTGGCGTTAGTGAATCAAAGTCTTTTCTTCTTCTAAGAGAAAAATAAAAGCTGCCTGAAGGGGGAACGTGGTAAGCCGTGCACTTGGTGAACGTGCCTTTGTAGAAATGTATGAGAAAAATATCTGTGAGGAGTTCCAAAAAGGATACATGCCGATTAGATGAATAAATGATGACTTCTCTCACACTTGGACCTTTGGTTCAGTGCAGTTGAAGGCAGGCTTCTTTAATATGAGGCATTATATTGCTGATGCAGGGTATGACTTCTTTTAGCAGCCATATTAAAGCATTTATGGGAGTTCCACATTCCACATTTATTGTAAGTGTCATTCCCGCTGTGTTGCCATTATCCTTTTTGAATTTATTTATATATTCATTTTTGTAAGGATTGTAATTCCATGTCCTTTTCTGTGAAATATTCGGACTAACCCATTCTACTGGGCTTGTCATAACTATTGTTTGAATTTCCATCTTTTAGTTTTTTTGTTTGCTTTAGTTTGTTTGTTTGTTGTTTTTGTCTGCTTCCTTGTTTTTGTTCTCCCCTTACCTTTTTGTTTGCTCTCCCTCCTGTTGATCTTCTACCAGTCAGGTTTGTGATTTCCCTTTGTCTTATGAACGTAAAGTAAAAATAAAGATGAAATTCTTTTCAAAAACGTGCCAACACCGCTAATGATTCACAGCTTGCGCACACATTATGCTGCACGTTATGTTACAGGTTACACTGTGCCAATTAAACAGTCATTGCGTACAGTACTGTAAGAGGCTGATAAAAACACATCATGTTTTGTTATATTTAATAAGCTTCTCAAAGGTTAATGAAATGTATTTCATTTTAAAACACATTTTACTTTAAAAGCTCTTAAAAAATAGTTTACTTTGAAATACCCTCTATGACCAGGTCTGTCTCCCCTACTTCTGCGAACTTTACAGACACGATTGAGTTGGAGTTTTATGATGAAGAATAACGGAATGAATAATACATGCAGTAAACAGAGAGAGAGAGAGGGAGTAGTAGTTAAAGAAAGAAAAAAAGAAAGAGAGGAAGAGATAGGGAAAGCCTAGAGAATGGATGCCTGTTTGATTTTGAATATTCGCACGCTTTTGTTGTCTTAGTTTGCTCAGTTGTTTACAAAGGGGCACAGTGGGATTGTGGGAATCGTAGTATTGATTACAGCCGAGGCACAGGGGGCCTCTTCTTCCCAGTCTGCCTGACCGACTCAAGACTCCCAGGATCTAGAGCTCTTTATGTTCTTTAATCCACAGTCTATGTCTCAGTGTGCCGGAGTCGATAGTCAATTCTCCACCTGGTCTGGGGGATTTCACTTTTATTTTCTCCCATAAGCCCCCCCCCCCCCCCCTCCCACCTCTCTGTTTCCGTCTGTCTTCCTCTGGCTGGATATCATGGTGCTTAAATGGTCCAAAAATGTGTGCTGCTACAAAAGACCACACAGAGGACACAGAGGAAACACAGTGGAACATAGTTATCACAAATGTCAGCCTACTGGGAATGTATGGGTGAATGTAAGGGTGTGGTTCTGGGTTGGGTGATTAGCGTGCTGTGACATTTATTGATTGTGGTGGCATTTATGTGTTTGCTGTGATCTTGCATGTTCACTACATATTGCGTGATCTTTTGTGCACCGTGTGAGTGGCATGGACTACCGTTTCCCACATAGACTTCCCATGAGCTGGCAAATCACCTAATCACTTCCACCTGGACTAATTACCTGGACTAATGATGAACTACCAATGAACGGGATCGAGGGGCAAGAGGACGACTATAAAAGGAGGGAGCTGCAACCACACTGGGTGCCCGGCGGGGACCACGAGTCAACGGACGAACGAACCAACGGACCAACGGACCAACGAACCAACGGACCAACGAACCAACGAACCAACGAGTCAACGAGTCAACGAACCAACGAGTCAACGAACAAGCGAACAAGCTGCAACGTAGAAGCAGACGAGAGCACGCCATCATACCGGAGAACTCCGGTTGTTGGGTGATCCACGCTCATAAATCCCTGAGCGAAGGAACGTAAGCTTTTCTTTTATCTTGATACATATTCCATGGTTACTGTGTACGTGGCCTGCGGAGTGCTGATCCCTTGCCCTGGTTATCCGAGGTCTGCCGTTTGCCGTTTCCGGAACCGACGAAAACTACACTGCTGAACCATTGGAACCACGAGAAGCCAACATTGTAGACAACTCAACGTTCACGATATCCGGCGCAAAGGAAAGTAAAACTTTCCCTCCTGATTCTATTACGTTGGATATTGTACTAATAGAGTTCTGATTACTTGTTGTACTGTGTTGTATGTGGAGGCCGCGACTGACGTCACTGGGGGAGTCCAGGGAATCCCGTCGGCTCGAGGGGGGCGTTGCCCACGACGTTACACCAAGCTATCCACATTGAACAGATCACGGCCCGGTTTTCTGCAAAGGGTTCACTGTTTATGACAGCTCGCAACTGAACTATCTTGTGGAGATTGCTTGGATTTTAAGATGCTTTTAACACTTAAATTATAGTCAATGTTTTAATTCCAAATAAAGATATTTATATACGGCTCCCTTGTGGTACTTCTGTGTCCTGGGCATTCCGAAAAATCTAAAGAGGCGGCCATACGGCTGACACAAACACACACACACACACACATACACACACACACACACACACACACACACACACACACACAAATACACAGACACACAAATATACATAAACATTCATGGCAAACAACATTACCTCCTTTGTACTAGGATAAAGAGTTACAGTCACATATCCTCAGAGGCTACTACTCTACCTTGAATACACAAAAGCAATCAGTGATGTGGGTGTGCCAGACTCAAACACACACTCAGAGAAAACACACACTGATGAAGACACACTCAGACACACACTCATGAAGACACACTCTCACATACAGAGAGAGACAGGGGGGGCAGGAGAAAGAGAGAGAGAGGTGGTATGTATGTGTGGTATGTGAATGTGTGTGTGGGTTTACATGTAACTTTTCATATTACCGTTTGATCTGCGTTTTTTTCCCCTCAGTGTTATATTACAAATTACTGTGTTGTTTTATTGTTCTTTATGCATTGGCAACACTGTCTCTAAACAGTCATGTGAATAAAACAACTTTGAATTTGAAAATTTGAATTAGAGAGAGAGAGTCAGTGTTCATGGGTGCGTCGGTATCAGCCCTGTGGGAGTGCTGACAGATGGCAACAGTGTTTTTCCATGCCTCTGTGACTAAGAGTAGAACTGCGGACCATTAATACACACACAGACACACATGCTCACACACACACACACACATGAATATATACAGAGTTACTCATGCATAATCATTAGGACATTTTGCGATGAAGTAGTGATTCAGTGTAGCTCTATGAGTGTGGATGCGTGTGAACGTACTGTATGCGTGTGTATTTCATGCGTGTTTATGATGTCCAAATCTAATCGTGTGTGTGTGTGTGTTCTGCCCCAGTCCTGTGAATACGTGTGTGGGGGGGGTGCACTCTCTTTGTGAATCCACTTTTCTCGACTGAAGAATGAAGCAGCCCAATGCCCCGGTCCTGTGAATATGTCTGTATGCGTGTGTGTGGGGGGTGCACTCTCTTTGTGAATCCACTTCTCTCGACTGAAGAATGAAACAGCCCAACGCCGCAGCGCACTACCCCCGCCACCTCTTCGGGGCTGCGCTTGCCCAAAGCGGCGTCCATAAACACAGACCCTCTCTCCCCGGGGAGCCATCTTAACTGCCCGCACTCTCCTCCAGCTTTACAGCAGCACTGAGAACCGCATAAAAGTGCTGAGCCCGGAGTAAAACTTTACAGTTGGAGAGGCTACACGGCCTCTCTCACAAAGCCAGGGGAAGTTAGCTATAGTGCCCAGATTCATATCTACCAACTCGTAGATCTGATTTATTAGGGTTAATGACCGAGTTTATAGTCCATTAAGTTATATGGAAAAGAGTGCAAGGTTGGCCAGTATGTGTTTGTTGCCAATAAGGAGCTTTGTTGGTAGGCACAAAGGTAAATTGCCTGTACCTCATTCATGAGGTTATGGGGGGGAGAAGGTGTGTATGTGCCTGACTGTATGTGCGAGCCTGTCAAAATTTAAACAGGGTGGTATGTGTGAGTGTGTGTGTG
>NC_045171.1:12086957-12099457 GCF_900700415.2 Clupea harengus
GTACAGAGCATAAAGCATGTTTACTGAATTTATACCACATCTGCATCATAAGCGCGCACTGAACACATATCCGGTGAGCATCTCTGTCATCATGAGGTATTAGAATTAAGACATGACCTTCCTAACATCCTTGCCTAACCAGGCGACTAACCTCAGAAGTTTACTGATAATTACAAGCCATGAATGTATACTGTTAGGACAGATGACATATTGTTATGGTTAACAGTAATTCAAATAATACAAATAAATGAACGGCTTGGTGGAGGAGTTCCGTCGCGGAGACGACTTTATCTCAGTCTAAGGATCCAACAGTCAAGAATACTGCTCCAATGGTGAACACAGGGAAGCGTTACAGCACAGGGAAATAAATGGGCAGGTACAGAGTGGACGAGCAGGGTTTGGGTTAGATGACAGTTGGAAAGCATGGGGTAAGGCTACATTGCTGGATAGGAGGCAGATGGTAACCAGCTTTGTTTGCGAGAGGAGGAAAGTAGAGACAATAAAACAGGCAGCAGCGGCTTCTCAGGCAAAGCAAGGGCAGTGGATGAACTGGCATAATGTTGAGAAGAGGAAGATCAGCTGTGGAGAATTGTGGGCTATGGATGCTAACCACATTAAATTCATTGGAGCCACTTATGATGTCCTCCAAACTCCGCAGAATCTCAGTCAGTGGTTGGGGGTAAGACGAAAGCTGCCATTTCTGTATGGGTGTTGGCCCATTAAAACACATTCTGTCTGATTGAAAGACGTTAAAGAAGGAGAAATCAGGTTTTAGAATCATTGGTGCGTTTTCTGAGAGTAAACAAATTGAGGTTGACTCTTTGCCAGTTAATAACAGGGACAGTAGAATTTATTTTGTGCGGGAGGGACAGAAAAGTGGACACTAGGTTCATACAAACAGTACTAGCCAATGGGGCAAATTCTGGGATTGGAGATTACTAGCTGATGTCGGAAGGCAATTTCAGTGTGTTGTTGTGACTGCTATGAGACCAGACATAGTGTGAGCGCGTTGTTTAATTTAACGGTAAGGGATTCCCTTTGAAGATGAGATTGAGGAAGCGAGGGAACAAGGTTGGCAAGCACAAACAAGACCAGTGGAGATAGGTATTACAGGTTTTGTGACTAAATCAACCACAACCCTTCTGTTGGATTTGGGTTTTTTCGAGGACTGTCACTCAAAGGACCTTTAAAGGATTTGTCTGGCTGCTGAAAAAGCGAGCCAGTGGTTATGGCTGAGGCAGTCCCAGACTACATGGGAACATGTGAATTAATCTGTATTAAGTGAAGAAGCCTGTTGTCACAAGCTTTTTGGGTGCCTAAGGTGACCAGGGTTTGTATCCCATTTCATTCCCTTACCTTAATCTGGGTTCATAATCCCGGGGGGCTCTCCCACCCCCAACCCCTTCTCTTACCCTAACCCGGGTATGTGTCCAGTTTCTACCCTTACCCTAACCTGGGTTCGTGTTCCCAAGGGGGGTTACCCTTCCTATACCCTCCCACCCTTACCCTGGGGAGCCTGTGGCATGCCATGGTATAATGAGATTGATTTTTGGATAAATAAGCAGTGCATCCTTCAGACACTGAGATATGTATGTGAAATCTTTTTTAATCTTGAAGTGTATCTTTTGTTGTCCTTGGTATTGACATGTGTCCTAACCCTTCGTGAGTATGGAGGGGTTGGGTCTGGGACACCAAACACCACTGTTGAGCCTTCAGCCCCTACTTGATGTCAGGAAAAGTGACCGATACCATAAAAAACGAAATCAGATTTCTATGATGTCAGGTAGGTTAGCAACCAAACTGAATGTCAGAATAGAGAATTCTCTCAGACTAGAAATCAGACGGCTGAAAAATTTGCTATCCTTTGCTGTCCATCCATGCAATGCTAAAAATATGGACCTGTCAAAACATTATTAGCAAAGCCTTTCGTCAAAGGTCTGAAAGGAAGGAAATGTATGACAGATGTCGTCAGTCTACACGTAGGCCATTCCGTTATTAATAAAAATTTATTTAGAGGAGGCACAAAGTCAGCAACTTAAACATTTTGAAAGCACCGTCGTAACGCCGTACACAGACTTTACAAAAGTTACTGGCATTCAACCCTGCAAGCAGTCCGGGCAAGAAAGAAGATTATTTATGCCTAACGGCAGCACTGAAGATCACAGAGGCTTTAGCTGAGGGTAGTGCTTTAGACGACCAGCCTCTGTTTAATTAGAAGTACTTCTATCTAGGGTTGTTGTTATAAATTAGATGTTGGTTGGATTGATTGCACTGTTTCTCTCATCTACTCATTAACCATTTGTGTAGCTGAGTACACCTATGCTACTGTACCAAAACGTCTGTGTGTTATCTGTGTGTGTGTGTTATCTGTGGAGATCTAGCATTCAATTTGCGTTGTATAGTCACGTTGCCTTCCTTATGATATAGGCTAATTGTGCCATGGTTTTCCGTACATATAGCCTTGATTTCGTCCTTGCCTGAGCTTTGAAATAATTGTTCAAATGAAAGAAATTGATCATAATCATACCTACACACTGTACTTTATATTGTAGTGTACCCAGCTCAACAGGAATACGGAGTGTTTGTGACATTTTGATTAGCATCATCTCATTAGTTAGTAACAGTTGGTGTAGCCAGGTGTAGCTGAGCTGCCATTGATGAAATGCTGTTATACAACAAAGTCTACATGTGGTGGTACATTTCCTAGATGGCTTGAATATATTGGATTAGGTGTAGCCCCAGGGCCCTGTGGGTTCTGAGTCCAGCCCTGCGTGGTAAGTGGTGAGTTCTCCCGCACGCTTTAGTAAAAGGGGCAGTTTCGCTTGAGTTGTTTGATACGGCCATTTCCTTTGAAGCGTAATTGAAAATTAAGCTATTCCTCGCATAGAATTTAAAGGGCAAAATCCATCCATGTTTTATCAGCCTCTTCTGCATTACACATCCCCATCACTGATATGAGCCCACTGACTGTCAAACCCCCTATTTAAATTAAGAATATGCCCACAAGCTACCATTACATCACGTGAATCGATCAGTAATTCAGAGCATCCCCAGCGAGTCCTTCTGACATTGATCAATACCTCTCCATTGCCCGATCAACACACAGTCTGTTCGAAGTCAATGTGTTCAGCTTGACTGCAAAATAGAGACTAGGGTGAGGGAGACTAGGGTTTATGCTAAAACTAGAATCTCTGGAATCAACTTTTATGACTGATTTAAAGGAGGAGGCACAGTCGTCTAACTGGAAACAGATGATGAAGCAGAAGACTATGGAAGCTGAATATGCTGAGGAAGGTGGTCCTGAAGTAGTGCTACTCCATGCACTTTGAGATGATCGGATTGACTCAGGCTGGATTTTTGTGAGAAAATTTGGACCCAAAGATATTATCCATGCCAAGCCTACTCTCCCTCTCTCCATCTCTCACACTATCTCTCTCTCTCTCACCCTAAGACACACACACCCTCAAAGACCCACAAGGACAAACACATTGACACTGACACACACACACACACGCGCACGCGCACGCGCACACGCACACGCACACGCACACACACACACACACACACACACACACACACACACACACTCCACATGCACTCACTCTCATCTCTCATCACACCACTGTGAGTAATTACCCTAAAATGCTCCTGCTAATTAAACTTGCAACCCAAAGTCAGGACAAATCATTACTGGTGACTGGTCCTACACTGACCTTGATGCAACTGTATGTCTGCAAATCCAAAACTATTTGCACTCGTCACACTCGGAGCTCGGGGTCACTGTGAATCTAATATACGAGACTGTAGCCAAACAAACTCTGACATTCGACTCCTTTGCGAGTTTTCAATGCCACGGGTCTGCAGAAAGGGATTAGGATGGGATCCTCTCTGCATACTTATCTCTCCCCGCTCTCTTGCCCTGTTCATTTCTCCATCCTCTCTATCTCCACTTCTCCTCTCTCTCGCTCTCTCTCTCTCTCTCTCCACCTCTCTTGTGCATTTCTCTCCACTCTATCTTTTCTCTTTCCTCTCTCTCTCTCTCTCTCTCTCTCTCCCTCTTGCTCTTTCGAGTTCTGCCTGGAAGAGACGACTTCCTCGGGTAGCGTCTGGCCTTTTGCGGTGCGCGTATCACGCCGAGCGTTTGTCAGTCAGACGGACAGGCAGCTCGGGCCAAGGCCTCCCACGTCCTCCGGACTGATGAATATCCGTGGGGTAGGTGATGAGATGGACACCCTGTCCCTCGCTCACTCCATCGCTTCCTCGCTCTCTCTTTTTTTTTTTTCTCCCCAGAGCGGAAAGAGGAGTGCAATCACATCGGTCAGATGGAAAATCATAACTGTTACTCCTGCTGGGAGCCTGTGCTGACCACTGATAAGGGACTGGGCATGAGCACATGTGCACTAGGCACCTGTAGGACGACTGACAACAAGCATCAGCTGCGCATACACAGTGTAGTGTGTAAACAAAGCATCTATTAGTCTTTCTGTTACCCGGCCTCTGTGACATTGCATGTATGTATTATGAACATATTAATACAGTGAGTATGATAAGGATGATTTCATAAGAAAGAGCAAATTGATATTTTGTATTTGTAGATTAGTTTGGGTTGTGTATGTAAGTATAACAATGTGCATTTACACAACTGATTAATAGTGTGTCATTTATAAAACTAGTGTATTCCTATGTACCTATTTGGTATACTTAGAATTTACCAAGGGTAGGGTACTCTTCCTAAAGCATATTTTGCATACATGAATGTATATCTCTGTGTATGTGTGTGTGTTTGTGTATTTGTATTCATAGACCCTTCTACCTCCTTCTTAACAGCCTTATTCTCTACTCCTTCATCATCACTGACACAGGCATACTCCTGTACTCTCCCAGGTGAGTTGATAAGAAAATACCCTCTCAGCATATTCAGCCCACGGCCATTAAAGAAGAGGCTCTTACATAGCCCTGCGCGGAGAACAAACTTATCACGGAAGGACACTCGTCCCATAGCCTCTCTGTGTGGTTAATATTCCTCGTAACAACAGCATTCACTCCTGTGTACAGCCAGCACCCAGCATAATCACGCACCTTTGCCAAGCCACCCTTGGCAAAAGTAATACTGGATTTATGTATTTGCTTGCCTTACGGCATAAACCAGAAGTAACAAAAAACAGCCAGCAGTTTCTCTCTCAAATAAAAATGAGATACATGAATATCACACATTAACCCCAATGATTTCTTGCAAATCCCAAGCAGGTGACAACACCCTATCACACGTGTCTGCAAAGTTATTACCAGCCAACATGTAATCCTTTATCACCTAGGAGCTCAGTGGAAATTAGTTTTTTAACTTGAGTGTGTCAGCCTTGTCTGTGAGCCACGCTGTTTTATTGGGTGTCAGATGGAACAAACAAACACATAATGACAATGATGATGATGACAGAGTGCTTATGGGAGGCTGTTTTTGATGATGTTTCTGTGACCTTGCGGGCATCGTGCAGGTTTTTAATACTGTGGCAGTACAATACTGACGTGGTTTATGCTTTCATCTTTTCAGCTGAGTTGCTCTTATTAAAAGAACTTGGGGCAAGGTTACCCTACAACCATGCGTTTCTTCTGTACTATACAGGGATGCTTGACAATTTGTGAACCCTTTAGAATTTTTTATATTTCTGCATAAATATGACCTAAAACATTTTTCTCAAATGTCCTCATAGTAGGTACAGAGAACCCAGTGAAAGAAATTACACTTGGTCATTTATTTATAGAGGAAAATTATTCAATATTACGTATCTGTGAGTGGCAAAAGTATGTGAATCTCTAGGATAAGCAGTAGTTTGAAGGTGAAATCAGAGTCAGGTGTTTTTCAATCAATGGGTTGCCAATCAGGTATGAGTGGGCGCCCTGTGGCATGTAAAGAACAGGCATCAGGTCTGATCTTCACAACACGTTTGTGGAAGTGTATCACGGCACAAAGGAGACTTCTGAAGACCTCAGGAAAAGAGGTAAGGTGCTCATCAGGCTGGAAAAGCTTATAAAGCCTCCTCTAAAGAGTTTGGACTCCACCAATCTACAGCCAGACAGATTGTGTACAAATGGAGGAAATTTGAGGCCATTGTTACTCTCCCCAGGATTGGTCGACCATCAAAGATCGTTCCCAGAACGGGGTGTGTTATTGTCGGCGAGGACACAAAGGAACCCAGGGTAACTTGAAAGCAACTAAAGGCCTCTCTCACATTGGCTAATGAGTCCACCATTATGAGAACGCTGAACTAAAATGGTGTGCATGGCAGGGTTGTAAGAAGAAAGCCACTGCTCTCCAAAAAGAACACAGCTGCCCGTCTGCAGTTTGCTAAAGATCACATAGACAAGCCAAAAGGCTATTGAGACAAATGTTTATGGATGGATGAGACCAAAATAGGGTTTTTGGTATAAATGAGAAGCGTTATGTTTGGAGAAAGAAACACTATATTCCATAATAAGAGTCTGTGAAACATGGGGGTGGTTATGTCATGGTTTGGGCCAGTTTTGCTATATCTGGGACAGGATGGCTTGTCATCATTGATGGAACAATGAATTGTACCAGAATATTCTAAAGGAAAATGTCAGGTCATCTGTCAGTGAACTCTCAAGAGAACATGGGCCATGCAGCAAGACAACAACCCTAAGCATCAAGTCGCTTGCCATACAATGCATAAAGGAGACTGAAGTTAATGTTTTGGAATGGAAAGTCAAAGTCCTCCTGACCTTAATCCAATTAAAATGTTGTGGAAGGACGTGAAGCGAGCAGCTCATGTGAGGAAACCCACCAACAGCTGTTCTGTGCAGAGGAACGTGCTACAATTCCTCCAAGCTGGTGTTCAGCACTGATCAACAGTCACGTATCGTCACTGATCACGAAACGTTTAGTTGCAATTACTGTACAAGGTTCACATATTTTTGATACTCACAGATATGTAATATTGGATCATTTTCCTCAATAAATAAATGACCAAGTATAATATTTTGTCTTATTTGTTTAATTGGGTTCTCTTTATATACTTTTAGGACTAGGGAAATCTGATGATGTTTAGGTCATATTTATGCAGAAATATACAAATTTGAGGGTTGACTAACTTTCAAGCACCACTGTACACTTGAGATGGTGCAACTGGTGTTCACAGAATAATATATTCAATAATATCGTAGGCACCACATGATAAGCACTTATGCACTGTAATGAAGCTAAAGGGGTTTTAAATAATACAGGAGCGATGCTTGTTTCCCACTAGATTCACACACTCCATACCAAAGGGGGGGGGGGGGGGCAATTATTTTGGTAGAGCAAGCTCAGACTCAGGCTTACACAAATAACACAAATGTGACATACTGTAATTCTTAGAGGCATACCGTGTAAAAAGATCAACGTTTCTCAGCAGAATAGCAACGAGGTAAGTCCGATAAAAGTGGAAATAAAAAAACATTCATCAATGGTAGAAAATTAGCCATAAAAGAAAAACATTCATCGATGGTAGAAAATTAGCCATGACGAATATGGCAGCATGACAGAAAAACATTTATCGATGGTTGGCCATAACAAAAATGGCAACATGACAGTTTGGGCTTGGCATAGATGAAGGCTACTCAATGAACAAATAATGACGCTCCCACTAATTACCTTCCAAGCACCGGGAAATATCAACAGCAATTAGTAGGGCTTAAGCATAGTAACATGGGTATACAAACAGCACTGAGCCACTGGTGATTAAATAAAATAACAGAACAACTTGTTCCAGCCTTTTCTGACAGGGTTAGCAGACAGCCAAAGAGCAACAGACCCATGCTGCCAAGGAAGGCAGGATGGGGAAAAAAGAAAGAAAGAAAGAGAATCCATGAAACGTGAGAGGATTGAGGGAGTCCTTGAGTCCAGCCAGAGCCCCACACACTCATAGCCCTCCTCTTCTAATCTCTCCCTCAAAAGGAATATTACTGCAGGCCTAAAACAGGCTGGGAAAAACTACGAACCTCACGACAGACAGAGAGATGGATAATAGGCTCCTGATCTGGCAATGAAATACCGACCAATATAATGAAATGCACGTTATACATCACATCGTAAAAATTACCCATGCGTTTTGTGCCAATAATGGCACCATATAATTTGCTGAGGATGGAACAGTGTGTGCTGTGAGTGTGAATCAGCTCAAAACCCTGCCACAGGCGCAGGAGCTGTCAACAGAGCACTTGCTGACCACAATACTACTGATCTGAAGGTCACCCAACACTACTGGCAATAGTCGTTTCGCTGTGACAGAAACAACTTGAAAATATGTGGTCAATTCAAACGCAGAAAGAAAAATTATCAAATATAGTGACATGAAATATTGCAGCATTCAAGTAACTGAAACCAGCCGTACACTAAATGACCTTTCGACTTTAATTTCTGGCATAACAAGAGGAATGAGAATGTATCTGGAAGGAAAAGATGGAAATGTAATTCACAAAGGGTTTAGCTGAACCATGACACAACCTGAAGGGAATTCCAGTCAACTCAACCAACCAATTCTGCTGTGAAATGGTAAATTACAGCACCGCGAGTACTCTTTCATCCTGTGATTGTGAGCCTACGCCAAGCGCAGGGAAAGGACATTCATATTCATTTGCACTCAAATAATAATGCAAATGTTACAAAGTGGTTGAGCCCAACATGGCGATCATATTACATTAGGCTCTTTAAATGATGACTGCATGCAAATATCAATACTCATGCCACTTGAATATTGAACATCCCATAGAGCAGGGCTGCATTTACTAACATCATCACTGTTCTGGGGCCATTACACCTAGGAGCGGGAGCGAGTGTGTGTTGAAAATGATAAATTCTTCATCATTTAACATTTGGTAGTTAGTAGCAATGGCAGGTGTGTTTACCTCCCATTTATATGACCTGTGTGCCTTAAACTACTTCAAATAAATGTCAGGAGGGTACACTATCTACCTATAAAAGCATACCTTACATACAGCACATAATGGTAAACCTTACAGAATGCTGCTTTAACATCCCAAGACCAGGAAGCTGCCAGCTAACTTAAAGCTCCTAGCTGAAGCAGTGTGGATGCGTGTGCTTGTGGGGGGCCCTTGGGTGTGGCTGTTCACTTTCTTGCCAACTGACTTCCCTCACTAACTGTACATTCAAATGCAGTTAACCAAGTGCTCAGACAATGGCGGTGTCCGACCGGCAGGCACAGAGGAAAATTTAAGCCAATGCTATACTGTCATTGTGAACATGTTAAAGCATTACATTGTATTAAGGAGGCGAGTGCACTGTTTACGCAGTGGTGCCTGTGTAAATGTGTTAGCGTGCTAATCCCTGCATGCGTGTGCATGCCAGTGCCAGAGCGCAGACAGATAAAAAGCTAATCTTGGCAAAGCCTCTTTGTCAAGTTAGTGTGGGATGGGAGCCCTATACAATCCATTCGGCAAAGCAGCCAACTGCCAAGTGAAATGCAGCTCAGTCTCCATACGCTTCCGCTTTTTTTCCTCGCTCTCTCCTTCTTTTCTCTCTCTTTTTCTTTCCTCTCATCTTGTGTTTTTTCTTCATCAGCGTACATCCCCTCACAGCTCAACCAGCTGCAACTCCTCTTCGCTTTAATTTCCCAGCCCTGTCTCAATTAATTTATCTCTCTCTCCATTTCTGTGTAATAATGTCTTATGAGTGTGGCTGCAAGTGGTACAGGGATGGAACCATTTGAGATGAAATGTTAAGGCTAATTGACCCAGGATTAAATCAGTCCCTCCATTTCATTCCCCCCCCCCCCCCCCAATTCCTCCTGTGCTCTTCCCCAGTACTCAGGGCCACTCTCTTCTCCTCTTCTCTCTTCCTCTCTGCTCTAAACATCTGTTATTCTTTAATTATCCACCATTCTATTTTCTATATCCATTAGTCAGAAAAACAACCTGTGTTACAACTGCAGCGAGGCCTGCGGACATTCATGTCTACCTCCCCTTGCTTTCCCCCCCTGCACTCCCCCATGTCGTTTTCCTCTCTGTTGCAAAGCATGAAGCACCCTTCAATCAAGTCAGGTTAGCAGACGATTCAGATACTCCCCAAACTCCATGGTGCTCCCATCCATTCTCCCACTCTCACTCTCGCTCTCTCTTTTCCTCTCTATCTTTTTTTCCTTCCTCTCCCTCTCTCTCTCCAACTCTCTTTCCCTCCATCTCTCTCTGGTGAAAGATGCAGATCTGTCTGAAACACTTGAATAGACTGCTCTTGCGTTCTGATGAGTTGCAGCTGCTACGGTCTTCTTTTAAATGGAAAGGCAGCAGTGTGTGCTCTACGTGATGAGGTGAACGTGATAGAGAGAGCACGAGATGAGGGGAAGACATGGGCCTAAGAGAGATAGAGAGAAAAGCAGAGCAGCGAGAAGGAGAAAAGGAAATGTGTCAAAGCGCAGCCTGTCGAGGCTCCGCGAGAGTGTCAATATTCAAGTTCTGACGCGCATGATGAAACCAATGCCTGATCTGATAGGATGTGCCCTGTAAGGAAACGCAGGAGGGAAGACAATAGATATCAGAGATGAGAGACACAGTGGAGAGGCAACAGATGTTCTAGAAGTGAGGTAAACTGTGTTCTCCCATAGTGCACTCGTGTTCAGAGGTTTTGATTAATGCTGTCAAAATTAACACGTTGATTTTAGCGATTCTTATGAGATGTTAATGTGTTCAAAACATTAACGCAATTAACACATCTGTCTGGGTTTTGTCATTATTTCTGTTAGTGCATATATAATTAATATATCTGGGGGAAGTGAATTGAGATGGAGGGGAAGGGGAAAGGAAGCACTGCTATAGCTAAACCAGGAAAATGAAGCACTGTTTGTATTTTATCCTTGTTATATACATCCCATTGATAGCGGATACTTGAATGTCTATCACTGATTACTATAAATATTAGGGGTGTGAATCTCTCATGAAAAAGACGATCCGATTCGTATCTCGATACATGGGCACGATACGATACAAGAAAACATGCATGTTGATAAAAAAAAGATTCAGTGCAGTTCGATGCGATGCGATGCGATTCAATGCGATTCAATGCAGTTCAATAATTGAAAACACTGCGTTGTGAGGAAACAATGGACCTCATTCTTGAACATTTTCTAAGTGTCTTCTTAAATATCTTCTTACCAACTTCGAAAGACCAACCTAAGAAAAGATCTCCGCCGGATTCATGAACGCCTGGAAATGTGTTCTTAAAGCGCCAAAGTGTCCTTAGCTGTACACTGATTCTTAAATTGAACGCGCGTTCTCATGCACCTGAACTTGCATACAGAAACTCCCCGCCAGCTCCTTATAAGGGCATGCAATTGCAATTTGTGCACACTCCACAGGCAACGCGAAAGCAACTTCAGACTGATCAAAATCATGTTAAAGCGGAAAGCGAGCACCGGTAAACGCAGTAAACGCAACCTAATTCACCGGTGCAGAGGTGGAGGTACTGTTGCAGAATGTAGATGTGTCCATTCTATTCCACTATGGCTATATACACGTGATTGAGTTTAGTGCTTATTTATTTATTCACTGCCATTTGCAGTGTTCGTATAGTGCTTTTATTTATTTAAGGACATCACGATGCCTCGGTCTCGGAATCATGACTATAAATGTTAAACTTAATTGTTAATGATACAATTATTCTCCTTGGCTGAAGTAGCTAGCATAGAATAGCAACTTAATGGAGAGACAGACGCATGTGAACCGGTTCATAACTTGTAAATCGGGGCAACGACCGGTTCATGTCATTTTAAAACCGATACGGGACTTCACGCATCGATGTAGTCGTATCTTACATGCTAAAAACGGATATCGATACGTATCGGTTATTTTTTACAGCCCTAATAAATATGAAACTTTATTTGTAGATCTGCATTGCCATCCAAAAGGCAGATAAACTCGCGAACATGGGCACACAGACACACTCACACACCCACAGCATGGAATCCAGATGGCCAATTAACAGCACATAATCTCCTATACATAAAGATGTTTCTGGCGTCAGAGAAGTGAGAGGCACAGGAGAGCAACATCTGTGAAAAATAGACCCACCACTGAGTCAATTTTGAACTTGAGAAAGAGAGAGAGAGAGAGAGAGAGAGAGAGAGAAAGAGAGAGAGAGAGAGAGACAGACTCATCTCAAATGTTCTCTGCCAATTACGTCTTAAAATCTTAAAAATAGGTTGAGAATAAAACAGGATACAAAGATGCTCAGAGAGGGAGGAGAGCAAGATGAGAGAAAGTGAAGTGACTTACTGAGGAGTAGAACAAGACAAGTAGAAAAAAAGGAAAGTGGAAGGTGGACTGAGAAAATTAATTATGGGAAAATAAACACAGAGAATAAGAACGCAGAAAATGATGGAGGGAGGCAGAGAGAGCGATAGGGAGACGCACAGAAAGGATGATATGATGGTGGAGACACAAACAGCTTTGTTACCTTCACTTCCCCTTCAGACAGTCAGACAGTCAGACAGACA
>NC_045171.1:12101957-12106957 GCF_900700415.2 Clupea harengus
ACACACACACACTCACACACACACACCCACACAAACACACACACACTCTCTCACATCACTCATATCTCACTCATAGTAGGCACTGGCCTGATCTCTCTCTCCCCTGTCAAACCAAGAGGCATGCTCTGATCCCAGCTTTCAACAGATCCTAGCAGTCTTAGGCCATATGGCAGACAGGAGCGTTTGATAGGGAGTGAGGGAAGAATAGATCGACTTACCTGGAGGACAGGAAGGTGAAGTGGAGATCCACATGGCAGCCATAGGGAGAAAAGAAGACAAAAGAAGAAGAAAATATCATTAGTTCTGGTGTGGATAGTGGCCTGCTTGTTTGTTTGCTTGCTTGCTTGTTTAGCTGGTGGGTTGGTTGATAGTTTTAAGTCTGTAGGGAGTTGCCCCAGCCCTTCTTCATTGAGAACACAGAAGAAAACTAAAGGCTTCCAAAAGCTCTCTAACAAACTCAGAAAAAAAGGCAGCATAGCACAAAACCCTCTTAAATCCAGAAGAAGCTATATGCACCGGTGTGATGGGAAAGTATTAGTTTGTATCCAAAGCCTTCAATCAAATACCCCTTGTTCATTTAACTTCTATCACCTCAAAAAGGATATAACGCAATTCTTTTTGGGGAAAAACCCGGCAACTTGTCAACGTATCACTTTTTTATTTCTCCACTCCAGTTTTCTCACTTTTTTCTCTCTCACTCACTTCTCTTGTTCCACTTATAGGGTAGAAAGAAATCACAAGACACTTCCACACCTTTGACAGGGATGAGAGGTAAGAAGGGAAGAAGGCTGCTCTGAGAATGCTAGTGACCCGGCTCTTGGGATTGCAGACACATCTAATTGGCTCAATGCAAAATCCACTGGCGGAGTGGTGTGGCGGGGGAGGGGGGGGGGCGGGGGTTGTCTGGGCAGAGGCCCATTAAAGGCTTGACCTGTCTGGGTTCTGCAACGTCCCCTCTTCCCCTAGAAACTATCGCAGCTGAGCCTCCCTGAACCCAACCACATGGGGCTTCTTTTTGGAAGTGGAAAGGGAAGAGAGGTGATCGGGCACATTTAAAAATCATGGGGACTTCATTAAATCGTCGCTGCAGTACATTGGGTCAAGTGGGCTCTTACTCAGAACCGAGCAGCGTGGTCTGAACGTGGCCTTTTGAGAAAGATGCGCTGAAGAGGCTGTGCTCATATCGGGAGAAGCACTCTGCCCCAGGATACTTAATTGTGCGAGCTGGTCGATGGTCGGCTTAATTAAAGTTATGCAAATGGCCTTGGAAGTTTAATTTGGATGAGAGTAAATCTGATGAAAACCATACAGAAATGAGAATTACAACAGAGAAGAAAAGGAGGGTGGGAGGGGGAGGGGGAGTAAAGAGAGGCTTTTGCTGTCTGAGGACAAGACTCGACATTGCTGCCTGTACTCTTTTTTGTATGTCTGAGGCCCTGAGTAGGGTTAATTCAGCAGACACCCAGAATCCAATAGCCTTGGTGAAATTATATCATGCACTCACTGAACAAGGAATTAAAAAAACAAAAAACATGGTGTGCGGGTACATTAGCTGTGGCGCTTTCTGTGTTGTATGCAACGAGGACCAGCCCTGATTTCACTTAAGATGCAACAGAGAAAGAGAGAAGCAAAAAAAACAGTACAGTACATTACAACAGTATAAGTGAATGGACTGGCTGAGGGAAAACTTGCAACTTCACAGACCCAAAGGCTTTTCTACCAGGGCTAAGAATCTGAGAGGCCTTTCATCGGTGCAACGTTTTGAAACAAATCCCTCAGAAGTAAGAAGCAAGAGCTTTGCCATTATCCTTGTGGTGTGAGCAAGCCTTTTCTACTGTTATCAGCTTGTTTCGCGGTTAGAACAATTTCATCACTATCCTGTGAGTCCAGTGCAATGTGCAAATGTGGCGTGGGATTAAAGCTCCCCAGCATATTTCCCAAAGCAGATCACAAGATACTGGCCCCAGACCAGTAATAACCTCCCTTCTTTGCTCAAAGTAGGGCAGCAATTGCACAAAAATGTTTTGCTGAGGTTGACAGGGGGTGGTGGGGAAGCGAAAAACTTCAAGCAGGTTGGCCCTTCAACACCAGGTCTACGGGGTCCAATCAGATCACTGACCGACACATGCTTCAGCCCACGCCCAGTTTCCCTGGGCGACGGCGGCATCGCCACGGAGAGCGCTGGAGCGTGAATCCAATCTCCGGCAGCGGGCTCTTATCTCCGCCATGAGGGCCCTTTAGAGAAGCGGCGGATAAACACACCGGCCTCTCTCCATCCTTCCCTCCCTCTTTTGCTCTCTCTCTCTCCCTCCTTCCCTCCCTCTTTTGCTCTCTCTCTCTCTCCACCTCCTCACTTCCATGCTTTCTCCATTCCTGCCTTCCTCTCACTGCCGCCCACTCCTACCTGCTTTCTCTATTACCTCCCCTCTCCACTTTATCTCTCCGCCCTGTCTCTCTCTCTCACTCTATCTCTCCCTCTCTGACCTTACTTCTACAACTCTTTTCTGTTCTAAAGTTCACTTTCTCCTCCCACCATCAGCAATGTCATACTACTAAAATCAGTCCTCCACATCAAAATCGGTAATATCTGATTGCACGATGTAGCAAGTCAAACAAATAGTGAGAAATATTCCACCTACTTTTGACATACTTCTCGACTAAACCTAAAATTCCCAACTACAAATAACCCTTCCCAAGCCCTGAATACAGATCTAAGCCTATTGATATTCTTCATAATAAACAGTCATGTTTGTTCCCTGATTATAGAACGCCATCCAAAGTTGGATCACAAAATTACTTCTCATTCTTTCAGTCTTCTCCTTTGGACCTGGGAGGATTGACAGGTGTAGGTATAGGTGAGGGAAATGGCTAGTGACATGGAGGAGAGGAAAACCATTACCTTTTTCCTCCAAACTACCCAAAGGCAGCAATTCCTATATCTGCAGGAGGCACAGGAAAATAGAGTAGATATTACCTTGTCAAAAACTCTTCCTCTTCCTTCGCCTCTTCCTGTCTCTCCTTCTAATCTGTCTCTGACATGCTCTGCGAGTGTCTTTTGGGAAGGGAGTGTGTGTGTGTGTGTGTGTGCGTGTGTGTGTGTGTGTGTGTGTGTGTGTGTGTGTGTGTGTGTGTGTGTGTGTGTGTCAGAGGGGGCAGAGAGAGGTTCACAGCTGGCTGGTGGGAAGTGAGCATCATTTCTGTGGCAGTTTAATACTTTCTGAAGCTCTGACTGCTCACCCAAACTGGGACGTTAATTAATGCAGACACAACACCTACTCATAGCAAAGTTCAGGCCAGGGTTTCTCGGCACAAAACTTCAAAATAGTTTGTATAATTGTTTGTGCATCTGGTGCAGCACAAACGTGTAAATGTTTTGTGTTTATGCATCTGTGTTGAGTATCGCGACCTATGAGTCTTTGTGAGTGTGGCAGTCAGTTTTAGTGTGCCTTTGTGTACTTCTTATTGTGTGTTTGTGATTACAAGTATGCATTTGAATAGGACTTTGTGTGGGTATGACCATTTTTGTGTGTTCGTACTTTTCTTAGTGTGTGTGAGAGTCTGTGGGTGTGTATGTGTGTGTGTGTGTGTGTGTGTAAATTGTATGTGCCTGTAGGTGTGTGTGTGTGTGTGACTGCCCTATTTAAACCCTTCGGAAAGGCAGCCAGTGGCTGTTGCCCCACAAGGGGATGATGTGTTTTAACATGGCTGAATGCTCCAAACTAATCCTGTTAAGTAAGTACCAGCCCAGCGCCCTGGCAGGCCATGCTGCGGTGGGGGCCGAGGCATGCCGAGGCGTGCCGTGACCGGCGCCGGATCTACTTACAGCTGTCCACCTCTAATACAGAGGGCAAGCCGGCGAGGCACGAGCACCGAGGGGACATGCAAACACGGCCAGGCAATTACAACGGAGGCTAAGAAAAACAGGGCTAAGGAACATGGCTACAAGGACTGCTGTTTTGATGTACAAGAGAGGTCTTTTGTGTGTGCACATGTGGGTGTGTGTGTGTGTGTGTGTGTGGGCGTGAGTGTGTGAGTGTGTGTACTGGGAGTTATTAAGGGAAAACATGGAGAGAAAAGAGGGAAGGTGTTGGAGGGAAAGGGGACAGACACGGTGAGGGAGTGACTCTGTGTGTGTG
This sequence comes from Clupea harengus, assembly GCF_900700415.2. NCBI lineage: Eukaryota > Metazoa > Chordata > Actinopteri > Clupeiformes > Clupeidae > Clupea > Clupea harengus. The sequence continues at coordinate 12,106,094 of NC_045171.1, forward strand.
TGTGTGTGTGTGTGTGTGTGTGTGTGTGTGTGTGTGTGTGTGTGTGTGTGTGTGTGTGTGTGTGTGTGTGTGTGTGTGTGTGTGTGTGTGTGTGTGTGTGTGTGAGAGTGTGTGTGTGTGTGTGAGTGTGTGTGTGTGTGTGTGTGTGTTTGTGTGAATGTGTGTGTGTGTGTGTGTGTGTGAGAGAGTGTGTGAGTGTGTGTGAGTGTGTGAGTGTGTGAATGTGTGTGTGTGTGTTTGTGTGAGTGTGTGTGTGTGAGTGTGAGTGTGTGAGTGTGTGTTTGTGTGAGTATGTGTGAGTGTGAGTATGTGTGTGTGTGTATGTGTGTGAGTGTGTGTGTATGTGTGTGTGTGTGTGTGTGCGTGTGTGGGTGTGTGCGTGTGTGCGTGTGTGAGTGTGTGTGTGTGTGTGAGTGTGTGAGTGTGTGTGTGTGTCTGTGTGCGTGTGTGCGTGTGTGCGTGTGTGCGTGTGTGCGTGTGTGAGTGTGTGTGTGTGCGGTGGGGATTAAAACAGACAGGGAGTAGATGGAAGGCGTGTGAGGGACAGGGGACAGACGTGACGAGGGAGAGAGAACAGGGCCTCCAAGTGTTTGAGCTGAGACGTATAAATAAATCACAAGCCAGACAGACAGTCTCCTCCGCGTCTCACCCCAAACCTGCCTCACTCGTCTCGATCAGGGTTGGGGGTGGGGGGGGGGGTCGAGGGTGCATTTGTTTAATCATCCTGTGAGTCTATATTACTTCACCTCCCCACCCTCCTCAATGCCTCTGTCCTCCTCCCTCGTTCACATGCTCCTCTCTCCTCCTCCTGACTACCAGCGCCAGGGAGTTTTCCGACGGACATACACATGGTTAGTGTTGTTT
>NC_045171.1:12111957-12121957 GCF_900700415.2 Clupea harengus
GAGACAAGAACGTTTGCTTCATGCGAGAGGGGAGGGGGGCGGGGTTGGGGGGGCATTTTAAACCATTCTTGTGATGCTGGGTGAAGTTTAAATGGGGGAACTGATCCCGGAACAGTGGTTACATGGAAAAGGTGCCAGGAAGTAAACTGGACCCGAGAAGGTCAAACACAGTTTAAAGCAGTCCCTCCAGGATCTTGCGAAGGTTTTTTTTGTGACTGCCAAAAGTAACTACATTTGGTGTGGGGATTCTCAAAAATTGCAGTTAAAATTGTAATGACTTTGAGTTTAATAAAAATCAATTGCAAATAATGCAGACATTCCATGATTTGTGTATTTTTTTTGTGGAAATATTGTGGTAATAAAAGAAAATGGAAACCCGCAATTGCAACTGGGGTAAATCCTTGAATTTGTATGAATTTGCGAAATCGCAAGATCCTGGAGGGACTGTTACAGGTGACGCCTCTGCCTGTAACTATGAATTATTCATGACCTCATCCACAGAGAAGGGATATGTAGTGTTTTCTGTTGTCTGTTGACAGTTTAGACTCTTAAAAAGATAAAAGATTCTCAGACAAGAGCAGACAGTCAAAAGCAACTCTGTTGACATTTAAGGGCTTCCTCTAGTCCTGCAGTGCTGTTCAGGCATCCCCTACCATGTACCGTGCTCACCGTGACAACCTCCACATAGCCATGGCGGCAGACATTATCACTGCCTTGTCATACGGGCAGAGCAATGGGCAGCGAGAGATAAAGAGCATCTAATAGATGATATGCGTGTGTGGAATTGGGGGAGAGAGAGAGAGTGTGTAAAATAGAGAGAGAGAGACAGACAGACAGAGTGTGTGTGTGTGTGTGTGTGTGTGTGTGTGTGTGTGTGTGTGTGTGTGTGTGTGTGTGTGTGTGTGTGTGTGTGTGTGTGAAATAGAGAGAGAGAGAGAGAGTGTGTGTGTGTGTGTGTGTGGTGTGTGTGTGTGTGTGTGTGTGTGTGTGTGTGTGTGTGTGTGTGTGTGTGTGTGTGTGTGTGTGTGTGTGTGCATGTGGGTGCGTGTGCCTGAAATAGAGAGAGAGAGTGTTTGTGTGTGTATGTGAAATTGAGTGTGCATGTGTGTGTGTGTTAGACAAAGTAGGGTCCACAGAGAGAAATAGAGACAAAATGGAGGAAAGGGAGGCACAGAGCACTTAAAAAACAAGCAATTTCTCCCACTTTCAGATGACAACACACTTCAGGTGGGAAAAAAGCAGGAAAATAATATTGTGAAAATGAGTGTGTTCTGACAAGGGATCTCTCTTCCTCCCTGCTGACGGCAGCCTTCAAAGCAACAAATCCTCCAATTTGTTTGACAGAGCAGCTGGGCTCATCTTCTCTGTAATTGCAGCTTGACAAGGGTCTGGGAAATGAGCAGGCAAATGAAAAACTGGAGGGAAATTATCTCCCCTCCGCTTTGACCTAGTGCTCTGGATTATCACTCTGTGTGTGTGTGGGGTGGGGGGGGGGTGGATATGTGTGTGTGTGTGCGTGCGCGCGCGCGCGCGTGTGTGTGTGTGTGTGTGTGTGTGTGTGTGTGTGTGTGTGTGTGTGTGTGTGTGTGTGTGTGTGTGTACAGGAGTCGCATATGAAACAGAAATTCCAATTAACCAGGAGGGATCGGTCAAACTAAATGACCCTGCACAATCCAGCACTCTGGTCCACTCTGCGACTCAGATAACGGCCTTAAAAATACTTATTATTTCACCACACATGGATGGCCCTCCAGTGTTCTGTGCTCTAACACCAGATATAGAGAGAAAAAGATACGCGGCTGAAATTAGAGCCAAAGTGTGTGTTGTAATTTCAGTCACACACTGGGATGTTGGTATGGAGCTGCAGAAATGGATGAGCTCGAGGAGGAAATCAGAGGCTCTCAGCTTCATTCTTTTTTTGTCTGCAGCCAGAGTGGTTCTGTCAGGGCAACAATGCTGCTGTCACCTCCCTCCCAAAGCCGGCCTGACGCTCGGTCCACTGCATCTCAACAGCATCAATCAGCACGGCTGACACACGCTGTCCGCTCCTTTCAACTTCTCTCTCCCTCTCTTTCTCTCCCTCTGTCTCCCTCCCTCACTGTGCTCCATCACGTCTCTGCATCTTTAATTCCTCTGTTCTTTCTGTTTCTCGTTTTTATGTCTCTCTCTCTCTGTCACTCCCTCTGCCCTACCTCCCTCCCTCCCCACCACACACACACACACACACACACACACACACACACACACACACAAACCAAGAAGAAAAGAAACACAAACACTATCTTCACAAGAACATCTTAATTCCATCTCCTTTAACCTGATGTTACCTCATCCCAACCATGGACGCTACCTCATCCTCTCTGTCGCTCTCTCTACCCCCCCCCCCCCCCCTCTCTAAGTACTCCTTACATTTCCTCCTCTCCTCCCACCCCTCCCTCTCATGCTACCCCCTGCTCTGTCTATCTCTGCCTCTCTCAGCATCGAAGTAATGAGTATGATATTAAATTATGCAAAAAGTGAGATTAAAAACAAGGGATAAATACGTAAGTAGGGGCCAGCATGCAGCGCATACTAAACCTACGAGCCCGCGGGGGTGTGCTTCTGCTAAACTTAGCCTAGCGCACCACGGCACGGCCCGGCGTAACCCAACAGAGTCCATAGCAGCAGCCCTCACCCCCTGCCTCTCCCTTCACCGCTGTCTGTCTTCCTCTGGCTCTCCTTCCCTCCCCTACCGGGAGACACTGAGCTGGATTGACGGAGAGTCTAATCCAACTTAGTATAAGACAGAGCTTCCAGCAACACTTTCATGTTCTCCACAAGTGCCTGGGACAGTTCACGTTCGCCACTCAGGGTAAAACTGTGGGACTAAAACAGACTAATATCATCCATAAAAATACAACAATATATCCAAAATATTTGAATCACTGTGAAATATCATAGACTGAAGCTATGTGGTGACAGATATAATATGAGATGGGACAGTCAAACAATACAAGCATGATAGCAACAGCTGAACAAGGCTTGGCTTGCTGTAAAATTGATGGTCTTCTATGCGAGAGAGGAGGACTCATAGACAAGTGCATTTGTAATGTTCTGAATCAATGCTCCCTACCCCAGAGCTACGGCAGGCACTGTATAAGTCCACATGAGAAATATCACTATGATAACTCTGTAATATATTTATGACTGCCGCTGCTCCGCAGGGAAGTCATATAATGTTTGTCAAAGTATTTTTTTTCTTCTGTTTTTTTCTTCCGTTTGTTGATGTTTTCTCACCAATTTTTGGTGGACGATATCATGTACTTAGACTTCACCCATCCCCATGAAACTTGAAACATGATTGAAGGACAGAGATGGCTGATACAGAATATAAGGTTTGTGTTCCTAGGTGGGTGTGTCCCTTGTGCTAGCGTGCCTTGAAGCGATGGTAGGCTTATAGCACTTTTTGGGTAAAAGCTCGACAACCTTTTTTGTCAAAAAATACTAAATTGTTATGGCAAGTTGGCCTCTAGGGGGCGCACTACCCCAGCTCATTACAACTCATTCGTGGAGTAGCGCCACCTAGTGAATAATGTTCAATGCAAAGGCTAGCACTTCACTAGCAAATATTTTGTGAGGTAAAGGTTAAAACTTTGCGAAATTTGACACACTGCATCACTACCACATTCTTTGGATGCACACTATATTTCATCCATAGGGGGCGCTGCAACTGACACATTTCAATATCTTAAGAATGAATTAAGCTAGGTTGCTACATTTGGTATGCATATACCTGGCTACATTTGCTCACATCCATTTGGCTTGCTCAACAAAAATGACCATCAACAGCCAGTAAAAAATCTGCAGCCAATACAATCCTGTGTGAATGGCAACTCTTAATGAAATTTTGTAGGCTCATGTATAATGGCATATAGATGCTATTTACCCAATTTCACAGAAATCAGCCATAAGATGTTGCTACAACAGGCCACAACATGTCTCTTTTCTCTTTCCTCTGTTCCTCTCACATGGTTTGGTCCATCTTCAAAATTAATTTTGATTTTAAATCCTTATATAATATTTATAAAATTCAAATGGCGCTCTTTCACCTGCTGAAGTGGTCAAATCATTCAACCTTTTGCTACTTGATGCAGCTCACACATTCTGCTTGGACCTTGATGATTTTTTTACTGATCGAGAGTTCAATCATGCCAACAGGAGAATACACTGTTTAGCACTGGCAGAGATTTTGGCAAATGTTATGTGGGCGCTACCCCCATAATCAGCTGTGCTGCTCATCCCACAAATGCATGATCCTCACAAGTTGGACATCATTGTAAAGGTAAATAAAAAGGCTTTCCAACAATATAACATACAAATTAGCATTGTAACAACAGCGAAATAATCGACCAAATTTCCAAACTTTTCTTTCCGAGTATATATTTCTTTACATTTTCACTCAGAAAAAAGATAAACAACAAACTTTTTTTAGTCTACTGTTACCAGAAACGCTATCATTCAAGATCATTCTTCCTCATTCTCTCACTTTCACTTTCATATCACGCACCGCAATGCGGTATGTCTAGTTTGTGTGTATTTATGTTTGTGCATGCATCTAAAATATGGCTTTGCTTGTTTATGAGCAAATACTGTACATATTCATGTTTGTGCACACATTTTAACGTGTGTATCTGTGTGTATATGTGTGTGTGTGTGTGTCTGTGTGTGTGTGTGAGTTTCTCTGTATGCCATTATATGTGTGTGTGTGTGTGTGTGTGTGTGTGTGTGTGTGTGTGTGTGTGTGTGTAAATCTCTGATGATGTATGCACTGAGATCTTGCTCTGGGTGAGTATTTTCCGAAGCTGCTGTTTCGTTCTGTTATCTCTCTCTCATTACCCCCGCATGCATCTCTCTCCCCGCAAGGCACTCATTTATTCTTCTTCATTCCATCTCCCAAACAAAGAGAGGGAAAATCATTTCATCATGCCCGCATTAGCAGCCTTGCTATCTGTCATCCTGGGGATTCACCATAAAGGTTGAGAAAACATTGATAGTGGTAATAACCATGTTATAATGACCTTGCAAATTACATATTAAAAAGGTCATTGCCTCGATTTGTTGTGACTTTGAAAATCCAATATGAAGTTATGCTTTATTCGGGCTGGGTCAAACAATACATTCATAATGTTACTCTGTATGTGTCTCTGTGTTGAAATAACTGAAATAATCATAATATTTATATTTAACATCATTTGTAATGTAGTTCTTTTTATATTGTACAGTGATCTGATGAGCTAAATATTAATATGTGCCTATGTACTGTGATTACAATACTGGAGAATATGCTGAGCACCATGGCAGCTAAGACACTAAGCTTTAATGGTATCTCTGTGTGCAGGGGCATCGTGTGTGTGTGTGTGTGTGTGTGTGTGTGTGTGTGTGTGTGTGTGTGTGTGTGTGTGTGTGTGTGTGTGTGTGTGTGTGTGTGTGCGCGCACAGGGGCATCAGATATAAGGTGTCCCCACCTCCCAAACCTTAGTGTGGGAACAGAGAGATGAAAACAGATTTTATCCAAACTCATCTCTCTCTCCGTGCAGCTTCAATCAGAGCTCCACCCTCAAAAGCCGTCACCACATTCTCAGTAGAGTAAACGAATAGGAAATGTAATTTGGGTTTTCGGCCACATGGTGATCAAATTGTTCCATTTCCACAAGGCGGGTGTGATCGATCGAAAACGTCAGTGGATTTGTCTGATACAACATGACTGTCAGTGAGTAAATGCTAGCAATCCTAGACAGGGTAAGTAATTCACTTTGCTGGGGAAGTTCTGTACGCCCAAATAACGCTTTGCTGTTGTTGACAAATTCGATTTAAAGCCTAGGATTTAAGTCGTCTCATAGTGGCAACTTCTTGATTACTTATAGGCTGAGTAAAGACAGGGTAGCTAAATGCACTCAACGTTTCTTTTCTCGTCTACAATTACTAAGCAAGATAGTTTGACAGGTTTGAAAAAGTATGAAATTATAATAGCACGACCCTGTCGTGAAGTTGCCATTGTGGCCTACACTATGGCGGTTAGGTCCACTGGGTAGGTTTGGACAATCATGTTGATTCTAGTTGCCTACACCACATATTCAAATGGCCATTTAATTTCATCGACTGAGATAGTCGATCCCCCCCTCTATGTCAGACACCTTCCTACACCACTGTGTGTGTTTGTGTGTGTGTGTGTGTGTGTGTGTGTGTGTGTGTGTGTGTGTGTGTGTGTGTGTGTGTGTGTGTGTGCACGTTTGTTCATCAGTCTCGCTCGTAATCACTCACCTCAAAAGCTAATTTCCTCTGAATGGGCACTATACGCCGTTGCTAAGTGATTAATTGGAACTAACAGGCACTCAATACCCACAATAATCATAAGAGCTAATTAGAAGGATAAAAGCAGTGCCGATCGCAGCCATAAACAGCAGTGCAATCATAATCTCATCTACACGTCGATGTTCAATCCATGATAGCCATGGGTCAAGGTATTCATCTCCTGACATTGCAGCAAAAAAAAAAAAAAAGACTCCACCATCCACCAACAACCGCCATCCCCTAACTGTGGATACCAGACACATGTGATAGGCAGATATGTCTATCTCTAATGAGGGGGTGGGGGGCATATTCTGAATGTACAGTATCCGGTGTATGTAGATTGATGCACAGTTAATTGTGAATGTTAGTATGAAAAAATAGGGAGGGGAAAGGAAGAAAGAAAGAGAGAGAGAGAGAGAGAGAGAGAGAGAGAGAGAGAAAGATAGAGAGAGAGAGAGAGAGAGTGCTGAGACACTGGGTGTGTATTTATGAGTGGGTGCACACACACAACTGCAGCTGAGGGGTTGGAGGAGCACAGTGGCATGGCTATTTGCGCAGGTCAATACTTGGCAGGGGTAATCGCTGTTATTAGCCACAAGTACACGTGTGTGTGTGTGTGTGTGTGTGTGTGTGTGTGTGTGTGTGTGTGTGTGTGTGTGTGTGTGTGTGTGTGTGTGTGTGTGTGTGTGTGTGTGTGAGGAGGGGGTGGCTGCCTGAGCAGAAGGAGTGACAGAATTGTCAAAATGAAAATGTGCAGAAGAGAGAAAAAACAACCCACGGCACGTAGGGACCCAACAGCAGGCTCCAGCAGCAGCATAGGGAAGAGAGGGAGAGTGAGGGAGAGAGAGAGAGAGAGAGAGAGAGAGAGAGGGAGAGAGGGAGGGAGGGAGGAGAGGGAAAGGGAGAGAAAGAGAGGGAGAGAGGGAGGAGAGGAGAGGAGAGGCAGCTCTTTGGGTTCCTCCTGAGACAGAGGCAGATCAATGGGAAGCGGAAGAGCCCCCCGCACCATGGCAGCGAGCGCTCTGGCGTTGGAGGGGGCTCCACTGGGGGCAGGAGGGCAATGGAGGAGGGAGCACAGCGCAGTACAGCACTCTCTTTCTTTACACACACACACACACACACACACACACACACACACACACACACACACACACACACACACACACACATACACACACACACACACACCCTCAATATGCCTTCATCTTCAAAAGGGAAAACTGGGGGCTTCCCCCTGCCACTCAAACACTCACACACAAACACAGTCATGCACACGCGCTCACAAGCACACATACACACAAACAAACACACACACACTCACAAGCATTGGTGCATACACATACAAAAATGAGTACTCCTCACACACACATACACACACACACACAAACACAAGGACACACTCAAACAGTACAATACATAAATGAGTATTCATCACTCACTCACACACACACAAACACACACACACACACAAACGCACACACAAGGACACACACAAGGACACACTCAAACAGTAAAATACATAAATGAGTATTCATCACACACACACACACACACACACACACACACACACACACACACACACACACACACTCAAACCAAGGATGACAAGCATGCCAGTGCCCCATTCCATGAGACAGCGAGAAAACAGCTATAAACTAAACAGCGAGAGCAGACAAGACACCCCAGGAGACCATGTCAGGCAGCAGACAGGGTGAAAACAAGCCCCAATAACCCCAGATAAAAGGACAGATGAGGGAGCGAGGGAAACGCACAGGGCCTGTCTGTCTCACACCTCAAGTAACAAAAAAGAAAGAAAGAAAGAAAGAAAAAACGACAAAGAAAAAATCACCTCCCACAGGCACAATACAATGTTCAGAGTTTAGCTAAAATAACACACATACACACACTGGTCCATGTGCCAAACAAGCACCCAGAGGTAGCAGCTACCTGCACCCTGCCTCGCCTAGCCTCGGCTCGCCTCACCCAGCACAGGCCCATGCAGATGGGGGTGTCCCCTCAGCGGTGAGGTGCAGAGGCAGGGCTGGAACAAGTTAAGCCGGTTAAGTATTGTGTTCCCTATTAAGCGTGAGCCAACACGGGACGCAAGCCTCAATACAGCAGATAACACACACACGCACATATACACAAATGCACGCACGCGCGCACACACACACACACACACACACACACACACACACACACACATTCTCTCTCTCTCTTTCTCCGCACGCTCGCACAGTCGAGGGGAGGATTAGCGTATCTCGGCACAACACGCCCCAAACTGGCAAAAAAACACGGCGGCGGCAGAACAGCGTGGAGAGAAACGAGACGTGCTGCCAAAAAGAAAGAGGTGAGAAGAGAGGGAGGAAAAAGAACAGAAATGACAAGTTTCCCATACAAACGTGTCTCAGTGGGCGGGGGGGGGGGAACCTGCTGGCGCTGGTTGACGTACGGTCTGTGTCCTATGGAGCGTTTGCAGAAGTCGCTGGACAGCAAAAAAAATGCAAGGGTGCAGCCGCGTAGAAACCACCTCATCGATAAATCATGGCGCTTAGTTTCAATAATGGATGAAAGCATAAAACTCACAAACATAGCATAACATTAAAAGAGGTAATGTCCCACGACTAATCTAGGCTTTTGGCAGGAGCTGATGCCCTGGAAATACTCTGAAGTCTACGATGTTTTCTTTCAGCACCTATCCTTAAGCTGGGAGGTTGTGTGTGAGTATGTGTGTGTGTGGTTCAGAAGAAAAGTGAGCCAGGTTAGGGTGGGTGTGTGTGGGCTAATACAGAGAAAGCCTAACACACACAGCAGTTAGAGGGCAAAGGCAGACTCAGACAAAGCTCAAATTGCAATGCAAACCCACACTGCTACATTATTCAAAGACATCTGACATACCGTGTGTGTCAGTTTGTGTGTGTGTGTGTGTGTCTGTGAAATCATACACCTGATAAGATCAAAGACCCGACAAGCCGCATCCACTCGCACACCCCCACACATCTGAGTTCAACTGGACGAGACATGTACACATGTTCATGAAAGATTTACAGCGCTGGTTTTTCTAATGAAAGGGAAAAAATGGCCCCTCTGGCAAGCAGGCCTCTTATTAATAGGGGACTCTGACACGCACAGTTATCAGAACATATGTCTGCCTCCGCGGATGCCCTCTCCATCAGAGCTGCAGTAACAGAGCTCCTATTCTGGTCCAGGGGCACCGGTCTCGGAGGACACATGCCCGAAAGGCCGTGGAATTACTTTAAGAATCATACGAGAATAACTTAGAGACTAATTAGTCTCCATAAGACAGCCCTGCACTACTGTGTCCCATGTGTTAATAACCAGAGATGGAGGGAGAGCCTGCATGCATCCATCTTCTGCTTATACACAGCCGACGCAAGTCATACATACTCAGTCTCCCTCTCTCTCACACACTCATACACATACACACACACACAAACACACACAAACACACACACACAAACGAACTCTCTCACACTCTCACACACTCACACACACACACACACACACACACACACACAGAGAGAACCTCACACACACACACAAATGAAGAATCTCAGAAAGTATGTCAGGACCCTGAGTGCAGACCGAAGCAAAACTAAAAGTGCTTAATCCGTGGGAGAGTTTCTGGCCTATTAAAGCATCAGTGCTC
>NC_045171.1:12124457-12131957 GCF_900700415.2 Clupea harengus
TGTCACTGACAGGGCTTCAGGCGTCAGCCGAACACTTAAAAGCGTTATATGTAAGTTTGACTAGCTATCGGCTAGCGAGTTAAATGATTTCATCTTCCCCACCCCGAGCTTATCTGGGGCGGTGTATGATTACGTTTGCACCCCCCGACCTCCTCTCCTGTTCTTACATATAGCACCGTTAAGGGCGCAAATGTCATCTTCAATTAGGAGGGGTGAGACAGTAAAGACAGTGGCCTTTAACAGCGTCCATTAGAGGGCCCCTGGGTGGCTTCTCAGGCGCTCCAAAAGCAGGCGTAGGAGGGGATGCAGGGCGACACCACAGTCAAAGCACATCCCCACGCTGCAGGAACTCAGCCGTCAAATCCGATTTTTCTCACCCTCACTTCCCAGGCCTCCCGAGCCGAGCCACAGTTTGATATCTGCAATAAGGACGCGTGCAAGCAGGAGAAACGATTCTCTTTTTTAAATTTTTTCTCTCGTTCCCCCATTTTCTTCCACACGCCGCTCTCCCGACGTCTCCAGCTGTCCCGCTGTGTGGGAGCCCCGCGGGTCTGACTCAGGAGTGCTCAACACGCTCTGCCTTAACACACTCCCCTCATTTTCCATTATCTCAGAGCAGCCGACTGAGATGGGCCCCTAATTTGGCTTAATTGGGTGTCAGCGCTGGGAGTTAATGATGATCACAGGGCTCGATCTCCAACGTGAGCATGAGGGAGGGGAGGTTGTAGTGACAGCAAAAGATGGGGGGAATCAAAGAGCGAGGGAGAGAGAGAGAGAGAGGAAGGGAGGGAGAGAGTGAGAGAGAGAGAGAGGAAGGGAGGGAGAGAGTGAGAGAGAGAGAGGGAGGGAGAGAGAGAGAGAGAGAGAGGGAGGGAGAGAGTGCTGAGACACTGGGTAAAGGAGTAATAATGTAATAGCTAGAAAGGTCTGAGATGGAGAGTAACAGAGTATCATGAGATACGTGCGTCATTTAATGGGTTCCCCAACATCATGAGATACAGTACGTGCTTCATTTAATGGGGTCCCCAACTGCAGATCATCTCATGAAAGGCCACGTAGAAATGATTACTGTATAGACACATAGACACACTGGGACGCATCCACACACACACACACACCTCCACATGCAAGCATGCACGGACACACAGGCACACACACACACACACACTCACACACACACACACACACACACACCTCCACATGCAAGCATGCACAGACACACAGACACACATGCAAATCTCCCCACCAGCTGGCCATATTGGCAGCTCATTATAAATCAATTGTCCATTGGGAGAACATTCAGCAGTTTTTTCAGCTGGGTTTCACCCAAACTGAGACTCACGATCAATCACAGCTCTAATCCAATTAGATTCACTCAATTTACCATCAATCACTTTCTGGGGCCCGCCCCTCCATCCTCCAAGCCACACCCAACCTGGCAATTACACGCCTTCATTTATACACCACGCCCCTTTCCTTACATATGCCACTCAGCATCAATATATCAGGGCTAATAAACTCTGTGTGCTACTACTCACACACACACACACACACCAGACACACATTTGCACACAATACTTACATACAGATGACATATACTGTACACACACACACACACACACACACACACACACACACACACATACCCATACACATAAAATAGACACACACCACGCACACACATACACAGTAAACCACCAGAAGCGCGGTAGCTCAGGGGGAATTGCTTTGATGTGCTGTTCAGCATTGCAGGCTCGTAGCAGCTGCTCCTGAGAGGACACGTCCAGCAGAAATGAACAGCCAAATAAACAACCTGGCCACACTTCATCATGGAAGCCAAAGCCAGCTCACAGGCCACAAGCCCGCGGCGACACATATGTAAATATATGCGTAGAAGCACGCATACACACACACACACACACACACACACACAATTTCTCATTTCTCTTTCAGATGATTATGCATACAGGCGCTCCAACACACAGATAATCATAAAAATGTCTTTCACTCAAACACACGCACATAGTAGTCCTCAATCATACACGTATCCTTTGTACGCTCATGCTTACACACACACACACACACACACATACTCGCCCCCAATCACATATCTCTCTTTCACATACTCGCATATACGCATATACACACATACACACACACACATACTCGCCCCCAATCACATATCTCTCTCTCACATACTCGCATATACGCATATACACACACACTGTCCAACTCTAGCTGAATTCTGGATGAACAGATGTACCTACATCTGTTCCAAGGTATACAGAAAAGGCACTCTGATGTTAATATGTGCGATGTGCTAAATCAACATTGCAGCACAATAGATCCCCACAGCAGCAGGCCACAGCTAAATCCATACAAAATCCCATCAATATGCACTCGCACAAACATGTACTCCAATGAATAGACTTCCGAGGTAATCACAACCCAGGATGAATTCATCTACCCACACACAAAACATACATCCCACACACACACACACACATACACACACACACACACAGAACATACATCCACGGCCATAAACACACAGTGCGGGGGCTGCAGATGCAGTGGAACCACCACACATCTGCAGCTCCACCCAAAGCACCGACTAATCAAACCTCCGCTGAATCGACCAGCTGTGTCTGCAGCTAAACAAACACGCAACGCTATAGACCACCAAAGGACCGCTGCACGCACAACTGCACACGGCACATGTCAATATGTAAATCCTTCATCACAGATACATACACACACACACACACACACTCACAGAAACACACACACACAGAAACACACACAATCACCTATTCACACACACACACACACACACACACACACCAGTAATTCACATTGGGAATAGTTAATTAGTAAATAAGGAGAATCACTCTCCCTCTCATTACACTCTTCCGTGTGCTCTACGATCACACACACATCAATAACAAACTGACATGTTTGTCACAATGTTAAACATGGTGGCAGTTGCATGAACAGCGTAGCAGCAATCTTATTTTGCATTATTGCCACAAGGTGTGCATCAGTGCATAACACAATAGATGGTTAGCAGTAAGTGATACTCGAACCATGAAGAATGCTTATCTGTTTCAGCACATGAGCGAAAGGGTACTGTTGCGTGTATTTTTTTTTTGCCCATCTTCAGTGATAGTTCTGTAAGTGAATGGTGCCAGTGAGCAGCTGCGAGATGCCAGTCCGCTCGTTGGACCCGCGCAGAGGAGCGCCGCATCACAGCCGTGCATTCTCCACTGCCGCCTCTGATTGTTTTAAACAGGAACGAGAGGGCAGCGAGGGAACCTGGGGGATGGCTTGCTCTTTTTTTTTTCGTTCATTTTTATTCTTTTTCATGTGGACTGAGGTCGGCATCGGAGGCCTCATCCCTCCATCTTCTCCTTGTCTCTCTTCACGCTTCTTCAGCTCTTTAAAGAGAGATGGGAGTGAGAGATGAGAGAGAGAGAGAGAGAGAGATGAGAGAGAGAGAGAGAGAGAGAGAGATGGGAGTGAGAGATGAGAGAGAGAGAGAGAGAGAGAGAGAGATGAGAGAGAGAGAGAGAGAGAGAGAGATGGGAGAGAGACAGATGGGAGAGAGAGAAAGAGAGAGAGAGAGATGGGAGTGAGAGATGAGAGAGAGAGAGAAGCGGGAGGGAGAGTAACAGAATCAATGAGGTGCGCTCGGCTTGGGGTTGCACGGCGGGCGGCGTTGGTGATGGTTACTGTGAGAACGGGGGCAAAGGGGGTTTGCGAAGCCGAGAAGCGTTGAGCGTGTTAGACAGCACTCACTGCTCAGGAGAGAGGATGCTGCAAGCAGCCTGCTTGATTATTGGAACATCCTGAGCTGTAAAAGAGAATGCATAACTCATTCTGCCGCTATTCTCGGCTATTCAGCTCTGCTGTGCAATAGACCTCGATCTAGAGTCTTTTCTTTACAGCAGTTTTCATCTTTGTGTTTCTGGTTTGTGTGGACTGACAGACCTAAAAGGAGAGATAGAAGGCAAGGTCAAATATCAGATGCTCCTTCAAATCTGTTACATACATTTATAAAGCACTTTATGAGCGATGTCTTTCTATTTTTTTTCTCTCTCTTTCAGTCTTTTTTCTATCTCTCTTTTGGTTAACTTTCTCTCATTCTTGCCGATCTATAGTTGAAATATGTATGAATGCTTGAAATGGATGTTACGGTCACACTGTACACAGTGTCTCTGGTTATGATTACCAAGCCATTATGCTACTCTTGTTGTAGGGCAGCATGCAGGCCAACTGGCTCTGCACTGGACTGGACTGAACTGGACTGAACTGGACCCGACTGGACTGGACCCGACTGGACTGAACTGGACTGGACTGGACTGGACTGGACTGGACCCGACTGGACTGGACTGGACTGGACCCGACTGGACTGGACTGGACTGGACTGGACTGGACTGGACTGCATGCCTTGCTCTGTCTTACAACACCGCTTCGCCTCAACTCAACCAAGGTGACAAAGATCCACCACCGATGGCAGAGTGCTGATCCTCTCCTCAGGGCAGGATGTGGAACCAGGTCATGGCCATTCATTCGTTCGGTCTCCCTCCCTCCAGGGGATGGCTGCCTGCTCTGCTTTGCCTTTCCAGAGAGGGCAATGAATATGAGGGAGGGAGAGGGGTGTTGGGGAGGCAAAAGAAAGGTGAACTGCCTGAGGTAGAGAGAAGGGGGGGGGGGGGCAATTTAAGAGAGCAGACCACACGCTGGGGCCCCTTCTGTGTGCGCCGTTACCATCAAGTCCCCAGAAGAAACACAAAACACTCTCGCTCCCTCTCTTCTTCTCGATCTCTCGCTTACAGTGACGCTTTCACTCTACCTCTCTCTCTTAATCTCCCCGACACAAAACACTCATTCTCACTCTCTGTCACAAAGACACACACACACACACACACACACACACACACACACACACACACACACACACACACACACACACACACACACACACACAGACACAAACACACACACACTCACACACACACACACACACACACACACAGATAATCATGAATGACAGAGTGTGTCAGAAGAAGAAGGAGAGGTGCAGTGTGGCAGGGCCTTGCAGAGGGTAGATTAATGCACAGAAGCACCCCACTCAGAAGCTGCTCTCAGACAAGAGTGCTTCTCCCTGACTACTGAGTGACCTTATGAAACAATCCCACAGAAGGACAGATGTGTGTGTGTGGGGGGGGGGGGGGGGGGTATGTGTGTGTGTTTGTGTGTGTGTGTGTGGGATAATGTCTACTTGGTGGTTGCGTGTAGCGTGTGTGTGTGTGTGTGTGTGTGTGTGTGTGTGTGTGTGTGTGTGTGTGTGTGTGTGTGTGTGTGTGTGTGTGTGTGTGTGTGTGTGTGTGTGTGTGTGTGTGGTTATGAGGTTGTGTCTGTGTTTGGGGGTTTTGTTTATTGTATGTTTCTGTGTTCATGCTTGATTCTCAGAAAGTGTATCTGCGTTTGTTTGTGTGTGAGTGTGTGTGTGTGTCTGTGTGTGTGTGTATAATCTGGAGTAACACAAGGTCAAAAGTAAAGAAGGGACCCCAAAATTGAATCTGCTCTGGTGGCTCACTTATCTGATTGCATTCTCCTCCTCCTCCATTTGAAGACTGGTGTGATTGCATCCACACTGCCCTCCAATTCCTCATCACAAACTTGGCACAAACGTGGCAAAGTCACACTATACACAATTACCATATTTACATCCCTAGTGAGAATTCCATCATCACTCTTTAATAAAACCGTCTACATTAACATAATCAGCTGACAGCTCAATTAAAAGAGAGTGAATTACTTCAACAGCACACAGTTTATGGTTATATATCTTAAAAAAAAATGGGGAGAAAATGATCAACCCACTGCACAAACACTCAATACACACACACACACACACACACACACATACACACACACACACCCACACCATCTCCTGTCAAATTATAAATCACTAAAGCACAGAGCACGTGTGACGTGGAGCAGGTGCTCCACCATTCGCTGTTGTTGCTATCCATCACTCAAACAGACAGGGCTGGAGCCCTTCTGAGGCCCCGCCCCTGCCGTTGTCGTGGCGACCCAGGGGTGATGGTGCCAAGGTGATGGATGGCCACCCTACATGAACCTGAAGCCGCACGTCACGCGAGCTCACCGAGCAAGGCCGCCCTACCGCATGGAATTATGGGTACTGATAAATGTCAGAGTTTGACAGGTGGTCTTACACACACACATACACACACACATACACACACACATACACACACATATACACACACACATGCACACAGCAAACAGAAGCAAGGGATTGCATAGCCACTACTGCTTGACTGGAGAGGGTGATTAATATTAATTCTGCCAAACACCCATGCTGAGGAAAAGAAACAGGGAAGTCCATGTGCATACGTGACGACACACACACACACACACACACACACACACACACACACAGACACACACACAAACAATTACTGCATTGGTTTGTGTGGCACATGCACGTGCACACAGTGACTGACATCAGCCTTCTCACCTGCCAGTGTAAATACACCAAGCAGAAACACAAACGTGCAGGTATGCACACCAACAACACACACACATTCATAATTAATCAACACTATGCAGCGGCAATAAAGCATAAAGCAGCATCTCGAGTCTAAAGACAACAAAAGTATAATAGCAAATTTGAATCATTACATTAACATACATAAAGCATTAGAACTCTCCCTATGGACAACTAGGACAAATTAGCCATAATATACAGGCCACATCAAAAATATGAAAATGTTAACTTGTTCACTCTCATTAGTAACCATTGGGATTTTCCTCAAATAATGAAGAGAGACTTTTTCATTCACATCTTTCTCTGTTTATAAAAAGGGGCAATGACAGGGGCAATACGATGGTGTGGAGAAATAGAGGGCATTTTGAGAGATGAAACCAGATTAAAATCATATATCTGCCTTCTGCCTCAACACAAGCTTCATTTTGGTTTATTAAAAGAGGTTGACCAGTCAGTGAAGCACAAGGCTCACTGGGAATGTGACCGTTCCTTTCTGTCAAGTTTCCAAACCCTGGACTTCTAGTGCCCCTCCCCCCCCCCCCCCCCCTTCACGATGTCATGTTGCCGGGGAGAGGCAGCACGCAAAAGCAGAGCACCCCTCCATTCATCCACCCCTCCACACACATAAATCACATGAGGCAGATTGTCATTGTCAACAGCAAAACAATGGCGCCTTGTCCTTTCCATGTCCTTCCCAGCCCAGTCACAGACACACACAGTTCAGTCATTTTATACTCACAATGCATGTGTCTGTGTGTATGTGTGTGTGTGTGTGTGTGTGTGTGTGTGTGTGTGTGTGTGTGTGTGTGTGTGTGTGTGTGTGTGTGTGTGTGTGTGTGTGTGGCTGTGTGGCTGTGTGGCTGTCTATTTATTTCCTGCCAGTAGATTGATGGCTATTGGTCCTTTTTCTTCTTGTTTTT
>NC_045171.1:12136957-12149457 GCF_900700415.2 Clupea harengus
CAGAGAAAGAGAGAGAAATGGGAGTGGGTGCCTCTCTTTCTCTCTGACATATAATTAATGCAACTCCAGAACAAAAGATGAGGTGCACCCCCCCCCCCCCCACACACACACACACACACACACACACACACACACAGAGCTTCTCGCAGGCACTAAGGTAATGGCAGTGAGCCAGAGACACTAAGAGGGGTGCAAAAGAGTGAGCTAATTATTTCAGTTCATCCAGAGCCGCAAACGGCGTGCACACACACACACACACACACACACACACACACACACACACACACAGAACCTCATGCCAACAGCCGCAGGTGACAAAGAGCGCATAAAGGTGGGCCTTAAGTCTCTTCATGTAGACAGCACTTTGCATTTCTGTTTTTGTTTTGTTGTTTTGTGTGTCTTTCTCTGTCTGTTTTTCTCTTTGTCTGACTACAACTCATTACCGGAGGCTGACAAGGAGAGGATTCAATGAAGTACAGACAAATCATGAGCACAAGAGCAGCCAAATACCATACAAACAGATGACAACTCACACAGGCACTCACACATACACACTCACACACAAACACACTCACATACAGACACACAACACACACATACACTCACACACACACACACACACACACACACACACACACACACACACAAACACACAATCACACACAGGCACTCACACACACACACACACACAGGCACTCACACACACACAGCACACGCACACATTGCACACACATATGCACACGCACGCACTCACACACACACACACGCACAGGCAATCACACACACACAGCACACGCACACATTGCACACACATATGCACGCACACACAACACAAGTTTATAAATAGTGAGGCCTTCTGTTTGAAGTTCACCGCTCACGCAATTACATTTTCTTCCTGTAAAAACACACATAATAACCAGGCACCCACGCCACGCTTAGGCAAACAGCGGTGGAGAGGAGTCTTCCAGTTGCAGCCTTAACCTTCACTTTTCCCTCGCTTTTAGCAATTATAGCAGTCATGGCGTGTTTGTCTTGAAACAAATAGCGCTGAATAGGCTGCAGTGTATGAGAGGGATTACAGAATTCTCCCTGTGTTATGTCTGAAAGACAACCCGCTACTGTTCTGTATATTTTATGACCTGTGACCTATTTATTCACTGCAGCTATCAACAGTCTCACATTCATGAGACTTTAGACACACACACACACATACAAACACAAGGACAAACAGGTAAACACACATGCAGGCACAGACACAGATACACAAAAACACAAACACACACACACACACACACACACACACACACACACATAATTGACTGGTAACAGATGATGAGCAAACAGGGCAATTTCCTTGCCTTTTTGTGTTCCTCAAAGAGGGGAAAACACACCTGGACACACAAACACACACACACACACATACACACACAAACACACACATACATACACACAAAACTTGACAAAGCTTGATGGACTTAGGCAGATATATGCAGTGTTTTGACAGAAAAATTAAACTAGATGCTTGAAATAAGACAGATTCTTCTGATTTGAACAGGAAATCGAATCTGTTTTTTTGCAACCTTGTGACCATCTATACAAAAGTGGTCATATTTGCATTGAAATGCGCATGTCCTGTGTAAAGAGGTGTCATACTTTTTCTATCTCATACTTTTTCTGTGCAATAATAGAGAATGCGGCAACACATAATATAAGCATTATGCAATGCATTAAGTTGATCTTATTAAACGGCTCTTCAGAATGTTCCAAAAAGTACCGTGGATTTGAATGGGCCATCCCAACGTTCGCAGGTGAATATTTCTTGATATTCACCGCTGCGAAAAGATATTGACCGCTGTCATTGGCAACGGGTTTGTGCTTCTAATTCACATCTTTCATATCATTATGCAAGTAGTCCGGTCATTTAACGTAACAGACTCATTGTAATTTGAAGTTCTATTTGCTTTAAGAACTATTTTTTCTTAGCAGAAATCACGAAACGGCAACTAAATCATTAAAAATAGGTATTTTGGAGGAATGTCTTCTATCGTTTTTGGCAAGTAACCGTATAATAAGCGGGATGCGCGTCGGGGTGCTGTTCGCCCCGTCGGGATTTATTTTTGGATAATGACCGACGGACAATACATTATCCCTTACTTGTCTTTTAGTCCATTGTATTCTGAGTGACAGAATGAGAATAAATTGCTAGTTATGGCGTGAAAGGAATTGTACAAGCTGAATGGGGCTGATGGTGTGGAGAAAAAGGCCTGGAAATCTCCTGGAGAGGTAAGGAGGCCCTTTTGAATGGGAGGCTTGAAGCACACTGTGTTTTCTCTCTGAAGCCAGAGCTCCTTTCTGCCTCAAGTAGAAGAAAAACCCTGGGGGTTCCTACCCAGACTTTTAGCCTTTCCCCAGCCCACCACCAAGGCTTGCATTTGCTCTTTCTGGGGCACTTTGGTGAGGACAGTAGCCACAACACAAGCAGCTGTAAAATACCCTAATACCCACACAGATAAAGCAATGTGACCTATCCATAAGGTGCTCTTTTTTAATGAGGAACAGGAGACAGGCTGATGATCAATGGAAATGCAGAAACCAGTCAGATCAATGGGTCTGGAAGCATGTCAGTGTGAGCGAAGCACCTGCAAAGCATGCCGCTCAAACGTGATCTGCGTGGGAAGAGGGAATCATGGAAACTGTTTGGCCTGATCAATGTTCAATGAAGTCCATTATCACCCAGAGACGCCGCACCGCATCCTCAATCATAATCATTACTGACTGTACGCATTGATGACTGTCATTACTGACAGAACCCCTACATTACAACACCTGACAGAGAGAGAGAGAGAGAGAGAGAGAGAGAGTGAGGGAGAGGGAGAGAGAGTCAGGGGGCATCATAAGAGAGATGCTGAGAGAGAGCCAAAGAAAGGCAGAGCAGAAGAGAATGCCGAATAGTGAATGATTGAACAGTATGAACAGGAGAGGAGGGAGGGTCAATCATCAAAGCTGTTATTATCTCTGAAGGCTGCTGCTCTTGTTCAGGTAAATCACTGCCCGGGAGCTCTTCAGGGGTGCTGTGTCGGCGCCTTCAACCACGGAGCGCACTCCTGCTCTCCTGCCTTGTCATTACCGCCTCAGCATGCTCGGCATGTTTAAAACAGGCGCCCCTGCTTAGTGCCGACTTTGACAGACAAATGCTTTTGATGGAAATCAATGTGTGAGGTTAAACTTGCACTAGACATCACCGTCGCTGGGCATGTGTGCTGTGTTAATCACGTCCATGGATCCTCTGCGTTTGTAACCAGGGGGGAGGGTGCTGTCCGTGGTGCTGAAATGAACATGTGGGCAGAGTGGCAGCAAATGCAGTGGAGACCAACAGAGAGCCATACACACACAAGTCATTGCCCCTTTGGGTTTAACATCCACACTGCACAAAGTGCACCCAGGACACCATATCAGAGGCCAAAACTATCCCTCAGAGACCGCACCCTATTTCAACAAAAACTGCTGGGAATAGCCCTACCCAAGGGAGCTTGGTACTGTTACTAAAGGATGAGTTGGGAGAGCTGAAACTCCAGAGGGAACACTAACAAGTCAGCGCCATAGAGGTGTCTGGTCCTTTCATTACCACACTGATGTTCAGCAGTGTGTTCTGTTTATAATGCCCGACATTGGAGACTTCTCACTGTTTCAAGTAAGGCTGTGTGGAACTTACTCAATCGGTTCATCTTTCTTTCTCTCTCTCGCCCTTCCTCCTTCTCTCTCTCTGTCTCTCTCTCTCTCTCTCTCTCTCTCTCTCTCTTCATCTTGGTTTTCGGCAGGGGAGCAGGCAGCCGAAGAATGCTGAATTATTCAAGGCAGGCTACAAAACACGAAACACACACACACACACACACACACACACACACACACACACACAGTGGCTGGGGCTTTCCATATCTTTAACCTCAAGGGGACATAGGAGATAATGACCAATTCAGTCTGACATGGTCATGAACACCATGAACACCAGAGGAAGAAAGAAAACGACAAAGATTGAAAGATAGAGAGAAAATAAGAGAGAGAGAAAGAATAGGAAAAACGAGGGGGAGACGAGGAGCGATATTTGCATCGAGGGCAAGGGGGAGAGAGAAAAAGCAGACGAGATTTAGGTTGAGGTGTTCCAACAAACTTCTCTGATGGGACAGCGAGACTCTGAGTTGGGGCTTTGGTGCTCAGAGCAGGCTTGACAGTTTGGACACAGCCACAAAGACTCACTGCTTTCAGTTTCCCAAAGCTCATCTCACTCTCGCTCCCACATTCACTTTTTCTTCTTGTTCCTCCTGCTCCACTCTTTGTCTCTCTGTTTGTTTAAACACAGCCTCACCCTTGGCCCTCTGTAGTTGTCCACTGCTCCTATCAATTTCCAACATGGAGATGCACCAAGACACCCATCCTATTAAGAACGGATCACACTCACACACACACACACAACAGGTACTATGGTTGGGACAATGGGTTAGCATTCTGTATGTGGCACAAACACACACACACACACAAATACAAACACACACACACACACACACACACACACACACACACGCACATGCTCACACACACACACGCACACGCACACAGGCAGACAAGAGAGCCGAAAGGGGAAATCACTTGGCCAGTTCTGCACTGCTTGGGCCGCTCCTTAGCCCTAAGCGCTGAGCTCTAAATTAGCATAACAAAACAGCCATGTGCTTCCACCGCGCAGAAATGTCAACTCATTATCGGCCTGTTTACTGGCTGCTCATGGCACTAATTCGGCCAGAGCTAAAGCCCTTTACTCGGCCAGGCTCTCTTCCTCCGCACCAGTCCAAAAAAAAATCCTCAAAATCACTGCCCAAAAATAGAGTCATATCTCCAGTCGCACACAATACCACAGTGTCAGTGCTGGATTACGGAACAAAAGCCCTCAAATCTGCTCATATACAAAGCAAAACCATAACCCCGATCGTCATATATATAACACCTGCATCTATATCCTCCATATGTATCCTGTGTATATACAGTGAAGTTTTATATGAAGCCAGCTTTTACCCTCAATATTACATACACAACACTAGCCCAGTCCTGTATGAGAGCTATCACCCATCCCCAGTTATTTACAGAATGCTAACCCTTTGTCCCAACCGCAGTCTGTGTTGGCCCAAATCCCCACTCTCAGCTCAGCAGTGCCCAATCAGCCCGGGTCAGACATGTCTCATTGCACCGCATCAGACATCCCCAATCACACTGGTTCAGACCTGCCTAATCAAATCAGATCAGACAGCCCTAATCACAGCAACTTAGACATGACTAATCAAAGAGGCTCAGCCATCCTCAATCAAACCAACTCAGGCATGCCAAACCAGCTCAAAACCAGGGCTGACAACCACAATCAGAAGCTGCCGATACCCCACCATTACCGTCTGACAGGTGCATCTTCCCCTTGCTATTTTTAGCCAAAAAGACAGAAAGCACAAATGGATTTATTTTGTCATGCATAAAATCCAGCTGGAAAAAAGACTCCATAAATGTAACTACTTGGCTATGTTCCAGCCTTACACTCACTCATATTATATCACAGAAATGATATCATCCATGCCACCTGTGACACAAGCTGTGCTTGGAAGGAGAAGTGCTCAGTGTTTACTGATTCAGCCACATAGGACTGAGATCCCATGCTTATATATATCCAATTAAATTTAACCCATGATAAGTCCCATAATGAGTCTTGTAAATGTACATTTATAAAGGTGCATTTACCTTTTTTACACATTTGTTTTACACATTTCTTCATTTTACATGCCCTTTCACACACTAAATCTATGTCTATAAAACATGGCGTACTGTGTGTGATGTGTCTGAGATATGCAGAGCACACACAGATCTGAGCACATCATAAGTCACACATGAGACCCTGTGGACACATAAAAGAGCCGCGCTCTGCCATCCATCTCCACAGCTTACATTGAATCAGCACGGCTGTAACTCTTCAGGAACAGTTTGGGTGGGAGTTCAAATTTCGACAGCGGTGGGGGTGAGTTTTGAGGGACACATCTCCACTATTAACCCCTTTTCAAATATGTAAATCCAAAACATGGATTTAACTATCTATATCCATATCCGTAATTTCCCATAACTATTCGAAACACGTTCCTTCATTCAATCTGCCACTCTTACACCATCTATATGCCAGGTCGACTGCCTTTGACAAGCCCTGATTCGCACACATCTCCACACACATCCAATCCATCTCCATTGCCAGTCTTCCAGTGCCTGTCTACTACAATATGTAAAATAAGCAGCTAATTCATCTCCTCACATACCCAATCACAAAGACTACAACAGCAGTCACATAATGTCTTCATCAACCCACTGTGACCTCAATCACGCTGTCAAACGGCAAACGTAAAAACTTCATGGCGGCTCCTGCACCATCAAAAGTGGCTAGTCGGCAGACAGCTAATTACCCTTAGCCACCTTCAGCCTGACAAAGCTCCCTGTTCCAGGGGGAATAGAAGAGTCCAAATGAGGACAAAGAACCAGACTATGGAGGGAGGAAGAGGAGGGAGAAACATGGAGATAGAGGGAGGCGGAGAGGGAGAGACACAGAGATGGAGAGAAAGCGTGTTGGAAGCTGTCCAGTTGCTCTCATTAACTGTCCTACCCGAGCCACAGAGAAGCAATGGCACCAATGGAACAAGGTCACCCTGTCCCTCTCTAATAAACTCTCTCCCTCTCTCTCTCTTTCACTCACACACACACACACACGCACTCACACACACACACACACACACACACACACACACACACACACACACACACACACACACACACACACACACACACACACACACAAGAAAAAGCCCGCCCAGCTGAGAGTGTGTACACTCCTAGAGCAAAAGGCAGTACCCAAGTCTGCAGCGTATGCTTCACATGCATATTAATGATAATGAAACTGATCATGCCGCAGCTCCCACAGTACCATGAGACCACTGTGTGCCTTTGTAGTTACCGGCAGGTGTGTGTGTGTGTGTGTGTGTGTGTGTGTGTGTGTGTGTGTGTGTGTGTGTTCATACATTCCTACACCCAGTGCATCTAAAGGAGGGGGCAAACGTTTGCGAATGCCTGTATTACATGGGCATCCATCACCGGAGAGACAGTGATCACTGCTCAAGGCTCATCATTATTCTGCTTGTTTTGTTAAAAGACAATTATTTCACCGTCTCCCTTCATAATCTTCCTCCCCAGCGCCCAAGGCTAGCGCAGGCTGTTGTGTGCCATCCATTAATGATCACGCTGCGGGCTCTGTCAATCAGCCAGCAAAGGACTCCACCCATCGAGTGAGAATGTGTGTGTGTGTGCGTGTGTGTGTGTGTGTGTGTGTGTGTGTGTGTGTGTGTGTGTGTGTGTGTGTGTGTGTGTGCGTGTGTGTGTGTGTGTGTGTGTGTGTGTGTGTGTGTGTTGACGTTTGTGTGCACTGCTGGGTGCTTAAACACCACATAGGTGTTTCAAAAAAGCATCACAAATTCCATGTCTATGAATGACTAAAGATGACCTTTAACCTATGAACTTTGACCTATGATTGCCAGAGGGTGGCCATTTACGCATCCCCATGTGAGAATGCCTGTGCGTGCGTGCGAGCGTGCGTGCGTGTGTGCGTGCGTCTAACCCCATCTACCCATCCTGTTCTCAGCAGTTTGACCTCATTTGGTGCAAAGGTCAGGCGCCAGACTCATCTGCTGAAGCAGCCTTGAATAATTCCACAGTAGACAGAACACGGGAGCACGACCTCCTCCTTTACATAAAACACTCTACTTCAGAGCAAATGGCTCTCGCATACTTTGCTGACCACCTTTTTATCCGGCGTGACTGAAATTGGCTGTGAATTGGAAGACTATATTAAAACACAGCAGGAGACTGTAGGGTGGGTCAGCGCTGTGTGCAGGCTGCACAGGTACTCTATGCACTGATCTCCTGTGTGCGCCGCTTGTGTAAGGGCCGAGGGGTCGCACTGAGGTGAAACAATGTCACAGCTACACAGAGGGCATGTTTCATATTTTATACCCTTGTGTAACAACACCCTCAGAAAGAGAAAGAGAGAGAGGTGGGCTTGGATTCCATTCCAAGTGAGAGAGAATAGGAAGCAAACGGGCAGATGAAAGAATGCATTGATCACTCTGAGTAGGAGAGGAGTGGGGGGTTGGTGGTGGGGGTGTGGAGGGGTATGCATGATTCAGACGTCTTTATTGAAGGGGAATATTAATGTGTCAGACACCCAAAGAGACTTGGGAATGTGGCGGGGGGGACTGATGTACATGATAAAGAGACTGTGAGAAAGCAGGAGAGATGGATAGAAAGAGGACAAAGAAAAAAGCAAGGTTGAGTGAAAAGACACCCTTTCATCTGAAAGACAAAAATGTATTATGGCTGACTATGTATTTACATTTATTTACAACTGCCAGTATGACATCCACAAGCTAAGTCGTATGTAAGTGAGTACAGAGGGCTCCTCTGCATGAGCGGATAAGAGGTGTTTGTACATTTGCATTTTTCGGTGGCATTGGCTGTTCTTTTTGAAGACTGTTGGGACGAGAGGCTCCACTCCTCCCTTCTCCTCATGAGGGAAGTAACACTGCATCTCATAATCCAGATTTATAATGCATGAGATTGACTGTTTATTTTCTCTCTCTCTCTCTATCTCTCTCTCTATCTCTCTCTCTCTATCTCTCTATCTCTCTCTCTCTCTGATGTCCTAAACATGGAGGTGTCTGTGTGCAGTCAGATATGTTTGTAGGCACAATTAACTGCTGAATGAGACATCAAACACAAACTTGAAACCTAAGTGTTTTTTTACCAACACCACACCCCCCACCCCCCCACCCCACCCCCCATCTTCCACTGACACACACACACAACACAAAACACACATTTGAAGAATGTGTGAGGTGTCAGATACCCAGGAGAGAACATATGATGATACACTAGCACTACCCAAGACAGGTGTGAAAATCTCAATCCCTTCTCTGTATTGCACAAACACACACACACACACACACACACACACACACACACACACACACACACACACACACACACACACACACACACACACACACGTCAGTTGCCTGCAGGTCTGTTTGCCACCTCTCTTTGCACCAGATGGAGGCTGAACTCAACATAAAAACTCACAGCACAGCCCTTAAGAGAGAGAGAGAGAGAGAGAGAGAGAAAGAGAGAGAGAGAGAGAGAGAGAGAGCCCATTTGTACTCCCACTGCAGCAGTGGCTGGTGTTACCGGAGGCCACCTCCACAGCTCTATGGCTGTAAACTTTCTGTATAGTGAGTTTGTAAAGTCCCCAAAGCTACCGACAAGAATGGGAGTTATTGTAGGGGAAAGTCATTTTTTGATTAAGATGAATTACTCCATTTAAACATAGTGTATTGAGGGTGAGGACCAGTGCATCCTCCAAAAGGTGAACAATGAATGAACCAACAAGCTTCCTCCTGAAACGAGAAGCTTAATTACAGACATAAAGAAACGCTGTATTGATTATTGTGCCCAGTCAGCAGCTGAGGTCAGAGATACTGTATGTGTATATGTGTACGTGTGTACGTGTGTGTGTGGTGTGTGTGTGTGTGTGTGTGTGTGTGTGTGTGTTTGTGTGTGCCTGTGTGCATGTGTGTTGTTTGTGTGTTTGTGTGTGTGTTTTGTGTCTCTGTGTGTGCTGGCTTCAGTCGTAGTTTATTTAATGTATGGTCTGTGAGTGATTAAACTGAATTACTGAAGGGTAGGGAGAGCAGCGGTGGGAGTTGTGCAACATTAAATGGAATGAGGAACTGTGAAACATGGTCAACTGATAAACAATAAGGAAGACAAAAGAATATTTTTTTTCTTAAGAAACGTCTTCCTGTAGGACAAAAAAATTGAAAGACAGGATACCACTTAGACCATCAGAATATTTCTTAAGGTTCTATTCAAATTCTCTGTTTATGCTCAAATTATGTACAATAAATCGTGTCGGATTAGCGTCAGGCTTATACATTCAGACAGCACAGAGCAAAACACTGATGCATTGCCATTGTCACTGAGTGTGAGACAGTTCTGAATAGCTACTTTATGGTGGTTTCCATAGAGATGCCTTGACTCTTGGGACACTGTGTTGTTATTTTTTACGGGAAACTAGCTGACAAATCCACAGAGAAACTGTGGTCTATTTGTCAGAATTGACGACAAAGGCCTTCTGGAATAGTCCTGTGTCATGGGGTGGATGCATAGGTGTGTGTGTGTGTGTGTGTGTGCGATTAAGAAAGAGTGTATGCGCATGCGTAGGAAGGTGAAAACTGGTTTAGGCAAGTCTGAGCTATTTTCCTGGTCTCAATCCAGCCTTCAGCCTTTTCCCCAGTGCCCCCTTCTCTCTCACACACACACACACACACACACACACACACACACACACACACACACACACACACACACACACACAAACACACACACACACACACACACACACACAGCCACAAACACACACACACATGCATAGCCAATTACAGAAAACTGTGAATGAAGCAGAACTCCCACACACATATGAACACACACATGCACACACGCCTACGCACACTGACACCCAGCCGTGCGCACATACACACGCAAAGATATCCCAGTCGCGTTACCCATGACACTCACAGTGGAAGGGCTTGCCTGAACATCTATCATTCTCTCTCATCTCTGTCTTCTCTCATCCCTCTCTCCACTCAGGGTGTTTCTCATGCTCCCTGCCGCTCTCACTCTCCTCCTCCTCCGAATCTCTCTCTCCTCCTATTCTGAATCTCTCCTCCCTCTGCTCTACCTCTCTTCATCTCATTCCATTCGTTTGTGGCCCTTTGATGGAAGCTGCTAGGCTGACAACTCGTTTCACGCTCCACTAATTACTGATGAGATGCTGTCCTGTCATACAGTTCCATCTTCTCAGTATGCTTGCCATCGCTCTCTCTTCCTCTCTCTCTCTCTCCATAACACACACACACACACACACACACAAACACATCTTGTCCACCCTCTGCAATGCCCCTGTCCTTGTCCCCATCCAACTCCAATGCTAGGCATTACTGCAAATCAACATGTTGTAACTTTCTGTCTTTCCATCAATTCAAATCTTTACTGGCATTAAAAGACATTTCAAAGTGGCATGAAACGTACCGTACATATATAAATCAAAACAACATGAATAAAACAGTGCATATGTGTGGGAGTGTATATGAGTGTCTATGTGTGTGTCAGTTTGAGTGTGTGTGTGTGTGTGTATGTCAGAGTGGATGAATGTATGTTAATCTGTATATAAGAGACCGTGAGCCACTAGAGCTGTAGTTTGCCCCTCTGTCAGAAAGATCATGTCTTTAAATCCAAGCATGGAATCAAATCCAAACCTATTTAAAAAAAGGTTCAGGTAAGAAACTCTTGAAAAAGGGTGTGTATTATGAGTATTTTTAGATGATGCTCACTGTCTTACACAGAGATCAGCTATTCTCTGGTAAGACTACACCTGTGTTCACTAAGCAGGATGTGTCTGTGCTTCACATCCCTTTGTAGCTCTCTCTTCTTCCTCTTCCCTCTGCTGCACTGAATTGATGCTGATCCCTGAGAAATGCTGATTCTAATCCCCAGTGAAGAAGCTCTCTTGCTCAATGAGTCATTGCGTGTGTGTGTGTGTGTGTGTGTGTGTGTGTGTGTGTGTGTGTGTGTGTGCGTGTGTGTGTGTGCGTGTCTCTGTGTGTGTGCGTGTCTGTGTGTGTGTGTGGTGGGGGGTGTCCAATCCCTCCAACCTTCAGTTTGTGTCTGTGAGGCAGAGTTTGTGTGCATGTGTGTGTGCGTGTGTGTGCGTGTCTCTGTGTGTGTGTGTGGGTGTGTGTGTGGGTATGTGTGTGTGTGGGGGGGGTGGGGGGTGTCCAATCCCCCAACCTTCAGTTTGTGTCTGTGAGGCAGAGTTTGTGTGCATGTGTGTGTTTGTGTGCGTGTCTCTGTGTGTGTGAGTGTGTGTGCGTGTGTGTGTGTGTGTGTGTGAGTGTGAGTGAGTGAGTGAGTGAGTGGATGCAGAGTAGAGGAGAGGCCGAGGGCCTTCTGAGAGGAGAGCACTGGGCTGGAAACGTCCTGAGTTAATTTATGAGTGCATTATTCACACCCAGCCCGAACAGCAAGCCTGCTCAGCGTCTCCTCAGCCACAGCTGCTGGTGTGGTTATCCAGGGGGAGCACTTAATTGGGCAAATCATGCTATAAAATCCACAGCCCCCAGCGAATGAGGCTTCCATGTGTTAGGTTGTGGAAAACTTGTGGTTAGTGTGTGTGTGTCTGTGTGTGTGTGTGTGTGTGTGTGTGTGTGTGTGTGTGTGTGTGTGTGTGTGTGTGTGTGTGTGTGTGTGTGTGTGTGTGTGTGTGTGTGTGTGTCTATAGCTGTGTGTTTTGGGCAAGGGAGTCTTCTTACGCATTTCCTTGT
>NC_045171.1:12154457-12199457 GCF_900700415.2 Clupea harengus
TATTTGAGTGGAAGATTTTCCCTAAAGGTGACAGCAGGTAATGGGGACTGCATTCATCCACTTAGTTGCTACATGGTAGCGCCCAGTTGAAGTACTCATCTAAACTCCCTATAAGCAGAATGGCTCATGTCCACTATATTGCCAGTCAGCTAGGATAAATGTGTCTACCTTTTATCCTGCCAACCACACAACATGGCACTCTCACACCAGAGGCAGAGCCGGAGGAGAGGAGACGGTGCACCACTGCTGCCGTTCGGTCTCCTCGGCACAACAGCAGCTCTGCAACTCCAGCGGCAGGCAACCTCCGGCTCCCCGGAGACACACTTGAAACAGTGCCGCCGCCACCGCCCTGTCACCGCCGGCAAACCTGAGACACTGACACACATATGTTCCTACATCGCTATGGCAGTCACACCTCTGCCACCCGCATGGGACTTTTGTTTGTTTGTTTGTTTTTTCGTTTGAGGTGCTTTTTTGCTCACTTAGCAAAAGCCCTAAACACAAAGGGATTGATTGGGTGGGAGTCTGCAGTGCAGTCGATAGGACAGGGGCTGTTCTCCCTGGTGGAGAAGAGAAGAGGGGGAGTGTGGGAGTGTGGGGGGGAGAGATGGGAGGGGGGGCTGGGATGGGCTGAGGGAGGATTCAGGGCCTTTCCCTGCTGGGACTTTAGAGGAAGGAGGATGGGAGGACGGTGAGAGAGGTTAGAGGGACACAGGCAGCACAGAGAGAGCACTGGGTTTGGAGTGCGCAGTGAGCCAGACACACAGACACACACACACGCACACACACACACACCACACACTCACTCCATACACACACGCTCAGACACACACACACACTCCACACACTCACTCACTCCATAACCCACAGATTCACACACACATACTCTCCACACTCAGTCAGTCCATTCACTCACGCACAGACACATACACACACACACACACACACACACACATTTATAAGAGGGACAGGAGCCAGAGCAAAGAGACTGGTGGAGAGATGAGACCCGACAGGCAGGATGGAAGTGGCGAGGCTCAGTGAGCACACAGGTAAACACACAGACGGACTGGAGAATGAACTGGCACCACACCAGCCCACGTTCCCCCCACCTGTCCTCAAGGTTCCTCTCTGCACGAGCAAACAATGGCTGGCTCCCTAAACCAATACACATACACACACAATCACACACACACACACACACACACACACACACACACACACACACACACACACAGGACAAGATATAAGAGAAAAGCTTTGTGTAGTTTGAATTCAACTTGCACAAATACACCTGAGAATGTGCACAGAGAGTGATACGTACATAAACACACCCAGACACACACACACACACAGAAAAAAAACACACACAGAGAAAGTCTTAGATGTATTCCCTAGACCATATTATATCTAATTTTGAAAATTCATGAAAATTGCTTTTGTATATATTTTCTCAACTTAAACAGTACAAACTGAGACACGCTAACAACATTTATGTTGCCTTAAGGGGCAAAAATAAAACCACCCATTAAAAGAAAGATGCAGAGCAAACCAAAAATCAGGCAAGGTCTCTCTCACTCTCTCTTACACATACGGATACACTCATACACACACACACACACACACACACACACACACACACACACACACACACACACACACACACACACACACACACACACAGTACAATTAGACACACTTGGGTTCATGCATTATTGAAACACAAGTTTCCATTTCCTCAGCAGAGACTTAAGGAGGAACATGGGAGGAGGTGTCTGTACGCGGCTGAGAGGGGGGGCTGAGAGGTTCGCAAATGCGACTGAACAGGACGACCTATTTCACGCCCGAGCGAGCACAGGGTCAACGGGTAACATATTGAGGAGTGGATGAGAGAAATGTGAGAGAGAGCAAGTGACAAAAAGGAGGGGGAAAGAGATGGGGGAACAACAAGGAGAGAGAGAGAGAGAGAGAGAGAGAGAGAGGTGCAAAGAAGCTCAGACATAGGGAGATACAAAAGGAACAAGCAAAAGACGAGGGGGGGGAATCACACAGCAGAAACACTGTCTCATTAGGCAGAGAAGGGGTGAGCAGGAGTGAAAGAAAGATAAAGAGAGAGAGTGGGAGAGAAACAGAGTGAGAGAAAGAGAGAGAGAGAGAGAGAGAGAGAGAGAGAGAGAGAGAGAGAGAGAGAACAAAACAACTAGACAGCAACTCTAGCAATCAACTCCGGCACAATCCCAACTGGGGCGATGCAGAAGCACAGCCTGTTAGTCAAGCCTCCAAAAGGGCGACCAAGAGGCATAATGCATGCAACCCAAAATGTCAATCTTCCCTTCTCCTTCTCCTCCTACCTTTCCATCCTCCTCTCTCCTCCCTCTCTCTCTATCTCTCTCACACTTTATTGGCATGAACATTTCAAAGTCAAATATTGTTGCCAAAGCATAAAACAGCAATATAAAAAACATTGGGAAAAAAAATACAGAATCACAGAATATATGAAACATGTATGTGTACTTTCTTTCTCTCTTTCTTTCTCTCTTCATCTATCTATCTCTCTCTCTCTCTCCTCCCTCTTCCTCTCTCCCACCCTAAACGCAGCAGCCCTCTCCCTCTAATGAGCCTCATTGGTATGTCGGGCACAGGAACCTACATGGCTGCACCGGAGCCGTCACAGCAGTGACCTGCATGGCCAACCCCTTCACCGGCACCTAACCCGCGGTTCACTCAGAGACCTTAATGAGTGTTGCTAAACAGCGCTACCACACGCTAACCACCATCACAGTCATTACTGGCCTTCAACTACACACTGCACAGAGCCATCAAACTCCAGGTGAACCATCAACCCATCTGCAAATGCTCATAAATGCGTGGTCGGACGACTGAAATACCCTTCACGAGAGCCGTTGAGAGATGGCAGCCTTTTCCTAAACCCTGACAACACACGCTTTACCATCAAGAGCTAGCTCTCATAATGGAGCTTTAAAAAGGGCACTAAGTGCTTCACCTCCAGTGGTGAGTAACCTTTTACACCCTGGAACGCCATTCACTGGATGGTGAAGCACGTAGCATTTCCAGAAAGTTGTGTTAAGAATTCACTATTGTGAAGAGCATTTGAGTACAGTCCACCTGTTTAAAAAAAGCTAGCACTCCAATAAAGTGTCTGGCCCATAGCAATTATGATATGTCCATGCAGAGGGGTAAAAGCTCCACAGAAAGATTATGAAGCATTTTTTAAAAAGATGACAAAAAGGTCTTCCTTGACAGCTATTTGATGTTACTACAACATGTTCAATTCATTCTATGTGCTGTATTTTTTGCTCTGCTTTGCACTTCCACAGTAAGCGTTTCGACATTTTTCTGTATTTGGTGATACATGCTGATGGTGTGAAGTCCCAATGAGAGCAGAACAGCCACAGTTTCACTTCAGCACCAGGGGAGCGCAGGTGTCTGGTAAACATTTCTGAAGATGTTTTGGCCCATAATGTATTTTCGTGCTGATCGACTGAAGTGTAAACACAGTTCTTTGTTTGTGTGTGTGTGTAGGCTACTGTAGGTTAAAATCAAGGCTATCTGTAAAATTGCTATGGAAACAGTGTGTTGTGTTCAATATGTGTTCATATTTTGCATGATTATATCGTTAATAGAAGTATTTGATCCTTTCTGTGTGTCAACCAAAACATTGACGTCAAATTCCAAAGCCTAAATCAGCATTGAAGGCGCACCCTCGCGCGGACAAAACTGTTAAAGAATGCAGGTGCGCTGTATCAAGAAAGGTGAGACCAAATACTGCGCACGCCTCGCACATGCCCTTCACTGGTGACTTCATGTCATTGTCTATAAATAGTCCGACAGAAAATAGTCGAAGCTTATTAATTTCATCAACCCGTCACTTACGTCTCGGAATTTGTTCCAGTATCTGTCCTTGTCGTATTGAGACACGGTGCTCATCCACTTGTCGTTGTCCAATGGGTTCCCATTGTTGTTGTTGTTCCCGAACGCCGTTTCCCCGCGCCTGGCGTCCGCGCCCAGCAGCACAGGCACGAGAGCCAACAGATAGTAAAGCATCGTCTAAAAAGAAAGGAAAATAAACTATATGAGGAGATGACACTGAAGACGCGGGTAAGGACAGTAAAAAGGGGGGGAGAGAGTTGCTGTGTGTTAAAACTGTAAAATTGCGCAAGGGGAAGCTCTACGGATTAGATCCGTTTTGGAAGGCACCTTAAGTTGAAATATGATTTTGGTTAATCATTGTTTTTCTTCATAGTTAAGGTATTTCGAGTGACTAAAATATTAATGATAATCTAAAACCGGGTTAGAAAAAAAGCTCAAAGGAAGAGAGCTAAAACTCGCCTGACAAGAATGATTCCTCAAAGTATAACGGAGTGATTGTACTACTTGCCACACAGATTTTGCAAACTGACGGAACACGGAGAACGGATTTAGTGCCTCACTTCCCCCTCTCGTGGAAACATGTTTGGTGATTAACTGTTTTCAACCGAATGAATCATTTCCATTTGAAGGGAGGTTGCATTGAATCACAAGCGTCTCTCCTCCCTCTAATTAACTGTGTTATACGGGAATAAAAGAAAGGCATGTGCGCGCATACGCATCACTTTATCTTACCATGGAGAGCTTACGTCCGGCTCCGGGGGATACGTGAAAACAGGAATATGAAGTTTCCAACGGTGTCAAACGCGCAGATTTTTGGGACGAAGTGCAGGATGAGTAAATATCCGAGAGACGTGTGTTAGCTCCGAACTCCGCGTTGATACTGGGCCCGTCCGGGAGCAGCAGGATTGTGCTGCGGAACGGTGACCGTCTCCTCCCACTCAGTAACCCATGCGCGCAGTTAACTCCACCTCCTGGTGCGATTACTCTGTCCCTGGGTTTCGCAACCCCGTCTCTCTCACACACACACACACACACACACACACGCACACGCACACGGTAGTAGGTAAGATTGATTTAGAACAATGGAAAGGAATGGTGCATTCACAGAGGACCAAACATTACTCGTTCAGCTACCTCAGGATAATATCCGAGCCGCAGCGTTATCCCAGTGGGTAATAGGGCTGAAAGAAATTAAATCAATAGCTGCTTGACGCGCTTTGAATGCTTGTTATAGTCAGCAAAGCCAAACAGCAGTGTAACTGAGGCAATGACTCCTCACTTTATGACTCCTCTTCATTATATCTGAAAATTCTTCAGTTAATAATAATAATAATAATAATAATAATTAACAACGTGTGTTTTGAAAACTCAGGAGTAAAAGTTAATTCAGAAAAGGTCCATTTAAATCTAGACAGACAGATGCAATGAGCATATTTAATTTCAGCAAGATAGTTTGTATGTAATGCTGAAAAGTGTCTGTCTTTCAGAGGAGCCCATTGAACCTGAAAGTATTCAGGGCGCTGTCCATTCAGCACCACACACTAAAGCGTCAAGGCTGCTGCTGCTCTACGGTTGCCTTCTAGCCTGACATATCTTTTCAGAATAAAAGCAGATGAGGCAGATGCAGCTCAATACCCGAGATACCGCTGATCATTCAGTATGACATGAAGCGCTGAAAGCGAGACCATATGTGCAAATTGCACCACTCGGAACAGCCGAACGCCCACGCAGTCTGGGCCTTAAGTAGCGTGGCTGTTACAATGCGCAAGGATCATCCTTCGCTAAGCTGTCTGCCCGGGTGGTTTGGTTTTGGCGTCCCTGTCCACAGGGAACGTCACAGAGAGAGGCACCGGGAAAGCACGGCGAGGCTTCTCTGTTCCTCCCCCGAGCAACGACGACACTCATTTGCTATCTTTTGTGACAGATGAGATAGGAAGGAAACCGAGCTGCACGGCTGCGGTGACGAACGCCAGGCGAGCTGGCACTCTATCCGGGGTCCACCTGGGGGCCTGTGGGAGAATGCGCTGGCACCCACGGGCTGACTGTTCCGTTATAGCTTGGGAATGTACAGCTAGCAACTGGCGCTGAGTGATCCGTTGCATAGTGAGCCCGAGCAGACGAGGGAGAATTGATGTGTTCCTAATTAAGTCTCGCACCTACAAGCTGCAATATAATTATACCTTACAATTTTCTTGCGCCTCAAATTAGCTGGCGTGATTGACACGTTTTGAAATAATCGTGAGACACAGTAGGCTAATTTCCCCACAAGATAATGTCTTCCAAGTCTACTTACTCTGCAGGCCATTGCAACGCTTTTATTCAGTCCTCCAGACTCCAACCAATTAGCCTAGACTGATGCAGTGTAATGCTGTTTAATGCTTTCAGAATTGTAAGGCACACGACATTTTACTCTAGACTTGCGAAGAGGTTTGCATACAGTAGTGTTTTTAAATGTTCATATCACGTATCCATCTTTTTTCAGTGCAATAAATACAGTCCATATATGTATTTGTGATCAAACTTAATTAGAGCACTAAAGTAAATAAATGGATGTGGTCTACTGAGGCATTAGACAAGGCACTCGCGTGGTTACGGTCGATAATTTTAATTGGAAACTTTTAGATGTGCATTCAGGTGAAACGACACCAATATGGAGCTCCGTTTCATTTTTATTTCACAGTTTGAATAATGCTTTTAATTATTCATTAATATGATAATGTATTTACTTAACAATGGATTGAACGAATTGAACACCATCTTATAATTCAAACGCTCTGTAGACTTAATTGTATTACGACTGCTTTGACGGCTGCTGATGTGCGAGAAATGACTGCGAAATAGCGAATCATCAGATGACAACATTGCCCCCTAGTGTGACGATGACAGACTCGCACCTGTTTATTTGACAGCATCATGAAAACGAGCCTTACCTAATCAGTTTTTAAACAGGGCGTAAAAGATGAGATCAGTTTCCTGAGACCATCTTCCAGCCACACAGATATCATCTTGTTTATCCTTATCAAACAGTTATCCATTTTCTCAGGTCACAGAGGGTAGTTTGAAATAAACAAAGATGTTTGTTTGTCTTTGCTTGAGGGGAGAAGAGAGCTGGCATCACTAAAGATGTTTAATCACTTTCAGCATTATCATGTTTGTTTATGTACACTGCATAAGGCACTCGGCCTGAATTCCCAGAAAAAAAGCACAAAAAGATTGCATGTATTACAAAAGATTACAAGATTCTAGAAAAGGAATGTCTTTACATATGCCTTTAGGGAAAATGCATTACACTTTGTCAAATAGCCCCTTCAGCACCAGCCTTAGGGATGACATAGGGATGACAAATCATTTTCATCTTCTGTTTCCCTTCAGGAGGCTTCTTTCCCAGACAACGGTCTTAGGTCCTTGTCTGCCAGTGCTGATGGGTGATGATTGACAGCTCACCCTCACCAACGGTTACTCTGAGGCACTGCATCTACGTCCACGATTGGTGGAAGTCGGCCACTAGCCCCACCTTCCAGATACCCGGACCACACTGCAGGTGGATCTGGTCCTTTTTTTATACTTTTGTTTAGGTCTTGTGAGACAGAGAGGGGGTGGGGGGAGGGGTTAGGTGAAAGAAGATTAACTGTAATTGTATACACGGGAATGTTTTGCCCGACATTGCCCCCCATCCCAGCACCACAGCAGACACAGCACACACAGTCCCAGACTCAAGCATCTAAGCCAATTTCACCTGTGATAGCCAGCAGCATCTTTCTCCTTGCACCAAATGTCAACACACCCACTTCCTTCAGGTCTTCGTCTGAGAGGGTCAGAAATGTTTGGAAGTCAATCTGTTGAAGAGAGAAAGAGAGAGGGATGGGGAAAGATAGACAGAGAGATGGAAAGGAGGATATACCTGAGATGTTCCTTCATCCCCATGAGGATATAAAGTCAACTAGGCATTGTGAAGGCTAGCGGTGGATGTGATCCTATTCTATCCTTTTATGGATCGTATTGCTGTTGTAGTTCTCATTCAAAGCTACAGTGTGTACCCATCCAGTGCTTGAGATGCTGTCCTCTCTCTCTCTCTCTCTCTCTCCCTCTCTCTCTCCCTCTCTCGGCTGCTGTGGGTATGCACAGACACAGAGCCCCTCTTAGATGAACCCTGGGTGCTCCTAAGTGGAGGGTCTACTACTATAGGAGAGACATTCAGGTTGGAATAATACACCTTGCCCCCAATTAATAGACTGACTCTTGAATCTTGAATCTTACCTCCTGCTGCTGAAACACATCGATGTATTTGGCAAGACCCAGCTGACTCAGCAGCTCAGGAAGATCATCGTCCAGCTCGGGGAAGGGGCCCGGGGGCCCGCTCGTCCCAGGTCGGCCCGCCGAGGACATTCCATCGAAATGATGGCCGCAGTTCAGGTTGCTCTCAGCTGTGGGACAGAAAAGAGGAGATAAAGAAGCTCACCATATCGTCCTCGCTTTACAGCATAAGCAATGAGGTTCATGACAGCTGCGAGCAAAATCCTCTAAAGGACTTCCAGTGAGACTAAGAGAGTGCTATGTGTCTGGTCCATAATGCAAACAGCTGAAGGGAAAACGTCTGTAATGGCAAACAGAGACAAACCCAGACAAAAACAAACCTGGAGGAAAGTGCTATTGTGCCGGAGCTTTTTGATGAGGTTGTTTGTATGGAAAGGAGTGAAAGAGTGGAGTGGAGAGCGAGAGCGAAAAGAGAGGAGTGTTCCATTTCATTTTATTTATGTGTTTGGTTGCGTTCCCCCCCCCCCCCCCAGACAGACCCCAGACGGCTGTAATCAACACAAATACAAACAAACTCCTAGATCCCAGATGAAAGTCATAAACCAAAAGGAAATGTCAGTGCAATCCCAGAGGGCTTCAATTAAATCTGATTTAAAAAGCGTCTGCGTTTATTCATTAAGATTAAATACACCCCACGGGACACCAGAACAAACACCTAGTTAGATAGGCCTGCTCATGATTGTCATTGAGCACTCATCAGTTGAGGGGATGCCCTAATATTCTTTTGTTGTGTGTTGTGTGCTATGATAGAGAGAGAGAGAGAGAGAGGGAGAAACAGAGGAAGAGAAAGTAAGAATGGCAGGACGAACAGCAACCATTAATTTACTTTCACACACACCCACACACACACACACACACACACACACACACACACACACACACACACACACACACACAAACACACACACACACACACACACACACACACACAGACGCACACACAGTGAATATACTCACTGGGTTTGTCAATGTGCCCTCTGCCTGCTGAAGACCCAAACAGTGAGCAGGAGGTAGCAGAGGAGGAGTAAGAGGGAGATGACGATGAGGAAGATGACGCGGATGAAGAGGCAGGAGACGCTGCCGACGCCGAGCCCCGCCGATCTCTCCAGTTCTCAGAGTTGCTGCCGTTACACATCCGCTCCTTTCCGCTCGCCAGCGTGTACGTCAACTGCACACACACACGCACATACACACGCACACACATATCATCACATAGAATGGGATTGAGCCACAAGCAGTGATGCATCAACAAAGAGGTTTTGGCTTTAGTCACTGTGAACTGAAAGGCTTGGCACACTTACCAACCAGTACATAGATACTTTGGGAGCACTTTAGTGATGCTTTATTTATGTGCTGCTATGTAATTATGTGTACTTCGCTAAAGTGTGCAAATGAAGTGCACATCAAGCATGCTTTGCCTTGGCTTGTGAAGTGCTCAGGATTACAAGTATGGAGGAAGTGTTGGACAAGTGTGGATAAGGGTACAGGTCCCCAGGGTTTGGTTGAGACACCCACCTGCTGATTTCCCAGGTAGGACCGGTAGCAGCGGCGGCTGACGGAGCGCAGCTCCTTGATGGCCTCAGCAGGCATGGACTTGGAGAAGCCCAGGCCGCTCCACGTGTCTGTTGGGGTTCGCACCTCTGTCACCACCGGCTTCTTCTGCATAGCTACAAAACACATGCACCGCACACGGGACAGGGGAAACACGCATGTGAATGAAGATTCATATACTCTATCTTCTTGCACTTGCACACACACTCACATAAATACACACACACACACACACATTGTCTCGCTGTCTCTCTCTCTCTCTCTCTCTCTCTCTCACACACACACGTGATCACACTTAGCGATCTTAGAGTTTATTTCATTTGTATTTATAAAATCACACACATGTGCACATACAGCTGTGAATGGGAAACAATCAGCATATGACATTGTCTCGAATATTATGAGTGGATGTCTCAGAGGCCCAGTTTTGAAAACTCTGTGGTAATTGAAAAGCTTTATGTATTAATCCAATTGCATTATTTAATACCTGAAGTCTAATTAAACAGCTTAATTACTGTCTGTCAGATGACCTGTGATTCTCTCTTTTTCTCTGTGTGTGTGTGTGTGTGTGTGTAGCTGACTATAACATTGAAGTCATTGTGTATGTGTGTGTGTGTGGGCAAGGCAGATGGTTTATTCAGCCTCCTAATTTATAATCCCATTAAACTGCACACAGTGAAGGGACTTGCTGTCATTTGGCAAAGAACCGCCACAATATTCCTCATTGTGAATGATAAACAGTTTGGAACTGTGTGTGTGTCTGCGTGTGTATATATGTGTGTGTGTGTGTGTGTGTGTGTGTGTGTGTGTGTGTGTGTGTGTGTGTATGTGTGTGTGTGCGCATGTGCAGGGATAATTAGTGGGTGGTGCAGACTCCCTCTGTTATGTGTTTGGCACAGCACCATGGTTACATGGGTGTCTTCCATTACCTATCTGGCACAGAGTCACATCTAAATGGATCCCCTTCATCACCCGTTTGTCAGAGCAGAATGCTAAAATGGCCAATGCCATTGGGCTCCCTTAATCACCACCGTGGCACACTGGCAGAGACCAGTGAATTATTGCATTTCGTGCCTAAATCAACTATATAAATACCACACAGATTCACGACTGTGCCCCATAACATGGCACACAGTATAGTATGGTTCCATGGCATACTTAATATCTCAGTGCTGAATGATGGTGGAATGGATGTTCATGATGAGGTTGAATTCCAAAAGTACACACGTACTTTTCCATTACACAAGAACACAAACATATAGCATCCAACCTGATCTAAACATCCACACACATATGAATGACAAAAAGTCAAACCTTGGTTTGCAAGTTCTTTCTTCCTCTCATAGTCATGGTCCTCATCCTGTAAAAAAAAAGAATACGCACACACACACGCACACACACGCGCACACACACACCACACAATTAAACAAAAAATACATACATTCTTCTGGAGAGAAGAAAGTTTGGAAAGACTTTTTATTATCCCTGGCACTGGCATTTCCTGTCGAGAGTTCGCCTTCATTACTATTGCAGGGACTTTTTTAGTCAAAGCAAACATAATAATTCACTGCATCCACTCGAGGGCAACTTCAATTTACTTCCAAAGTGGAGAAAAAGCCACTGTCTTAAAATATTCAACTTTGAGTTAAGCAGCATTTCAGCAAGCTCCTCCAGGCTATGAGAGCCAGATAATGTTGACAGTAAGAGAGCTTGGAAATGAACAACAAACTGTTTCTCTTAAGCCATTGGGACATTGTATTTGGGAAATAATTTATTGCACTGATGTCCTGGGGCACTGCACACCCAACACTAATTGTACTGTCACTCTTGAGGTGCGAACTGTCTGCCAGCCAACTCAATTTACCGTGGATGCGGTGTTGCATCTTTAATTCATTACCCCCGACCTAGCGTTGCATTGATTATTTCTTATCTGTCCTTGTGTCCATTTTTTCCTGTCAATGTATTGTGTCTCGCACAGTACCTCGTTCTGGCTGGCGTCAGAGCAGGTGTCCAGGGAAGGGATGAACCTGAGGCTGCACCTCCTGTCATGTTTCCTGCTCACGGGTTCCATCTCTGCCTTTAGAAGCCTACTGCGTCGAGGAAGGTAAGACATGTTGAGACAAAAGACATTTAAAATTGTCTTTTGAAATGAAGACGTGTAGTAAAGCAGCACAGACTAGAATGTGAAACAATGCAAAACTCACGTCATGTCAAAAATCTGTTCATCCTATCTCTTCTAATTGGGGATGTGTTTCGTTTCTGTTTTTACTAATACCTTGAGGAAGGGAAGAAAGTTGTGATTGACTGTCGGGACTCTTGGCTTGGATCTCTGCAGACATCTGAATAGCTGTGTCTTCTGACTGACCCCCCGGTCCTCATGGTAACTTCTGTGACCTCAGAGAATTCCAGGCTCTTTTGATGTCCAGCGTCCTCGCCCTCAGATGAAACAGGCTGGTCCTCATTTTCCAGGATCTGAGGCGGGGGGGGGGGGGGGGGGGACACACACACACACACACAGACTCATTGTTTCATCAACATACACATGCTTATCCACAAATAGCTCAAGATAAAATGTAGCTATGCCGTGCAGACTGTTTTTGTGTGTGTGTGTATGTGTGTGTAACAGAAAGAGAGAGTAAGAGCAGAGAGGAGTGGAGAGGGGAAAGGAGAGGGAGAGATAGAGAGAGCATAGGAGGGAGAGAGAGAGGGAGGGAACGAGAGAGAAAGAGCAGAGAGGAGTGGAGAGGGGGAAGGAGAGGGAGAGAGAGCGCACAGGAGGGAGGGAGAGAGAGAGAAAGAGAGAGAGTAGAGGGGAGAAAGAGAGAGAAAGAGCAGAGAGGAGTGGAGAGGGGGAAGGAGAGGGAGAAAAAACAGAAGTGACTGACTTTCTCCAGTTTGGAGTCGGTTCCCCTCAGTCCTCCCATCCTTCCCTCTTCTGGGGGCGAAGAAAGACCAGGTGGGGGAGAGGGGCGTGGCTTAACTGGCAGCAGTAAGCCAATCCCAGCATCAGGAGAGCATACTACACCTGGAGGTGGAAGTTAGGTTTGAGAGGTTGTAAAATGGAGGTCATGTGTTGGAGTTATGCACACAAGAGGTGGATTATATGTAAGCACACTTACACACTCACTCTCTCTCTCTATCTCTCTCTCTTTCTTTCTTTCTTCCTCTCTCTCTCTCTCACACACACACACACACACAGTCACAAATACACACACACACACACACACACACAAACACAAGCACACACACACACACTCACCAGTATCATTCAGTCGCAGCTGTTGCATTAAAATGTTTAGCCAGTAGCTGGCCAGCCCGTTTCCAGCCAGCAGAGGGTCACAAATGGGCTTGGTCATCCCAGAGCCCTCACTGGAGTCCAGCCCCAGCAGCAGACGCCTGGCCTCATACACACTGGCAATGTTCCGCTCCAGCCCTTTCACTATCACAGACTGGGAAACCAAATCATTCCTTTACGCCAATCACAACACCTGTAGTATATTTCATCTCTCAGTGTATTGTTTATCAATAGTACACAGGAAGAATGGTGACATTCATTGTGAGAGTAACTAAGGGAG
Organism: Clupea harengus; assembly: GCF_900700415.2. Lineage (NCBI taxonomy): Eukaryota > Metazoa > Chordata > Actinopteri > Clupeiformes > Clupeidae > Clupea > Clupea harengus. Next base: position 12,167,786 of record NC_045171.1, read on the forward strand.
CAGACACAAAGGCCCAGACTCTCTGTGTTATTTGTTTATTGCTATATGTAAAGAAAACACCTGCACTCTTATTTGAGCACAAAAGAGAATGTAATACGGCATGCAACACACTGCCCACAAAATAGGGGTAGGAATGACATACTCTTCAATACTACGCATATGCATCGCAGTCCCCTCATACACAGGCTGTGGTGATCACGTGGTGTGGTAGTGGTGTGGTACCTTGGCTGTCTGTTTGACCTTGGGCTTGACACTAATGAAGACCCCCAGGCTCTGCATCGTCTGGGCCAGCTTCCGCGGGTCCGCCTCCCCATCCTCCTTCATGTCAAACATCAGGCACACCGGCAGGCAGTCCTGAACGATCACAGAGAGACAGGGGGCACCAGGCCAGGTGGGTCAGGCAGGCACGCAGGCCAGACTTGATCCTTGGCAGCGTTTTTACTTCACGTATTAACGCCAGCAATTTACCGAATGTAAGAATTCTATCAAGCGGTTGGCACGGAGTTACCAATCTTGGCAGTAGAGAAAGCAATTATTGAATCTTGAAACTTTAATCAAGCATGAAGAAAACACACATTTTTCCTCCATCCTTGCAAAACTTAAGACTATGTGAGCTGTTTGCAGAGTGATGATGTAAAAAGACCCTGCACTCCTTCCAGAATTAATATGTTATTACTCCAATTAGTGTGCTTGTCATTAAAAAACTATTTACCAGCACTGGTGTTGAAGTAATTACACAATTAAATAGGCAAAACAGGGCCCCATCTTCTCACTTAAATAATGAAAACCTGGGAAAGGTTAGCTTGGGGCAGGCTGCATGGGAAATTGAGAGAAAAGTTATGACATTTCACTTATTACCAAATAATTTTTCTTTCTTTTTTTCATTTGGTTTCTGCATGATGTTTTTTTCCACCGATTCTGAATTTAAATGAGAACGACCAGACAAGCAGCGCCCAGAGGTGGAACTTCTAGCTTCTGAAGGAGGAAGTGCTCCCCAGTATTTTTGTGTCTGCCATCTGGATTGTCTAATTAGCTTTTGAACCAGATGGCAGAACTTATGAACAAAATCAGCCGGCCCACAGCGGGAGCATAATGATAACATGGTAGGACTTTCACTTCCTACAGTGTGAACTTTTCCAAATGCAGCACGCTATTTATTCCTTGTTACGCATCACTTAAGCGTGCTGGCTCATTGAAATCAAGGCCTCCTGTTTTTTGAAAAACCTGTGGCATGAGAGTGGTCATTACATCCTACAACGAGTACTTTTCCACTCACTTTATTCCTTATTATTAGTTAAGCAAGAAGGCGCATTGAGATCAGATCCTCACATTTAGGAGAAACTTGTGGCAACTAAAACAGCTATTCAAAGTCCCAGATAGGAAGTTAGAGCAAATGCACATTCACTATTCGCTCATTTGGCATTTCTAGACAATACACTGACAGACTGGAATAAAAGAAGACAAGTGCAGATATGTGTGTTTGAGAAAACGCCCCACTCAGTGGGTGTCAGTGTCAGCCTCTAACAGTGACGGCGTTCCACCCACCATGAGCTGCTGGCGGGCCAGGCAGACCCCGTCGGTGTTGCCCTGGATGAGGAGGGAGGGGGCGCTCTGCGGGGCGCTCAGGTCGGGCAGCACTATCTGGGTCTGGGTCTGGTGCATGACGCTGAGGAAGTTGGCGCCGTTCTGACCCAGGAGGAAGAGGTGCTGCTGCGAGGTCACATCCAGCTGCGTGCTCACCACCGTTGCCCCGGCGACAGCGGCCTCGGGGCCCAGCAGCAGCTCCATCAGCACACAGGTGGCCTTCTGTGAGGTGGGGGTGGGTGGGGGGGGGGCGGGGGGGATTAGAGGCAGGGCTCAGGGTGGGGAGGTGCATACAAATAGGGCTGTGTAGAGCAAGATACAAATGCAGGCACACAGCATGTGTGTGTGAGTGTGTATGTGTTTGTGTGTGTGAGATTATCTGTTTGTGTGTCTGTGTGTGAGTGTGTGAGTGTGTGAGTGTGTGTGTGTGTGAGAGAGATACATAACCATGTGCACCACCTAACTGCCTTAGTCAAGGTTACATGGTATGTACAGTATATGTGAGCATGTTTATGTATAAACGTGTGTGTGTGTGTGTGTGTGTGTGTGTGTGTGTAACTGACCTTGACAGCAGTGCTGTTGCCTTGCAGACCACGCACCACGCAGCTGCTGCAGTAGAGCTTGGGCTGTGCTCTGAAGCTCACACTCACACCAAACGCCTGGGCAACATGCTGAATCACTGGTGAACTTGCATCCGGCATTGCCCCGGCAACCAGATTCACTGAGAGGTCAAAGGTCAGAACCAATGGCTGCAGGTCCTGTAAGCACAGAGAACAAATAAGTCAAAGAATGCACAACCTTGTGTTTTCAGTGCTCTGTAATTGTATGGCTTAACCGAGTATGACACAGCTAACATTAAGGGTATCAATTGTATGCGTAACAAGGAAAAAAATGAACCTAGGCACAGGAACAACGGGCACAGTATTTTCTAAATAAAGGTTTGTACTAAGTGGCGGCTGTATACAGGATCACTCTTCTTGATGCATTTACAGGTGGGTACAGGGGATTTGTCAGCAACAAATGTAGCCCATGTACTGTATCTCCGTTCCCTGTGAGCTGAGGCCTACAGATTACTACTACAGATTATCATCAGAACCTGTTCAAGTCTAGTCTTTGAGTCTGGGTAATATCAAAACATGTTGCTTTGGATGACACCATTCACTGTTTATAGACTGATGTCATCTAAAGGGGACACTCACTCGTATTCTTCTCCTGGCCTCCTCCACTCCTTCAACTGGTCCAGCAATAGAAACCTGAGCAGACAGATGGAAGAAAAATTCATTTTAAAAACATATCATCTATCTCTTGATTCCTGGGAGTTCATCCTGCATCAGTAGAGAGCTTTTTTTTAAAGAAAGCAAAATAATGTGCAACAGATTGCAGCCATATTGCTTAGTCCGTAAAATGACACTACAAGTTTGCTCGACAATCATTGTCTGAGTGAAGCCCATAATAGCCCCGAGACAGTACTGTGATTGATAGAGGATCGTAAAGCGGTTGCCATGGCACGGTCTGATCACTTGGCAACCGCACCTGATTGCTCTTCTCCCCAGTGGCATTGTGACGATTAGAGTCTGGGAAGTGGATGTGACACAGCGTGATTTCCATCACTTTTTTGATGTTTCCGCCTCCTTTACCGATGACGTGAGAGTGTTCAGTGTGAGTGACATCCATTTTTAGAGTGACCTTGTTGACCTTTGGGAGAAGGAAGATCATAAATGTAAATAATCATACAAAATGAAGCAAATCAACTGTATTCTCCAAGGTTGGATATCTATAAGGTAAACAAATTGTGTGTTGGTAGTAACCTTTGTCTCCAGAAGTTCCAGAATCTTCTTTTTTGCCTGTTGTACATTTTCTTTTTTCCCTTCCACTTTAACATGGGGGTCTGCATGAAAGTTTGCAACAACATCATATAAATCAAGATGAAGTAGTCCATGATATGTGAGTCATAATCAGGGAAAAAAAACATTTGTGAAACATTTATTTCCATGATGTGCAGCTCTTTGGATATCAAACCTTTCTTTGACTTGGCTCCAATTTTGAGCTTTGATGGCCATTTCACCTGGGTGTTAGTTTCCTTCATCACCTGTCACAAGAGAGTGTGTGAGAGCGTAACCCAGGTGTGAGAGTGAGAAAAAGACTGCCTGACAGAGGCTGAGAACGCAAACACACCCACACACACACACACACACACACACACACATATTCTCTCACACATACAATGCCAAATAGCTCCCTTTCAACAAAGACACTGGAGTAATTAGCATGTCAAAGCTGGCGATCTATCCATAACTTCCTACCCTAACAGTCTGCATTCAAGTCAAGCTTATAGAAGCAAATGTGCTGAAACTCAGACCGCAGTTGCTATTTTAGTAATTTGTTAATGTCAGTGATAAATTATATTTCTTAGTATGATATTAGAGTGATATTACTTAGCGTGATATGATCAATGTAGGCTTTCATTATTTTATGTTGAGATATTATTATTTCAGTTAATACCTAATATTACTCACCTTTTCAAAGAACTCTTCACCTGTCAGCCCATTCCCATCCTTGGGAGCTAAAATCATGGAACAAATGTTAGCATATTAACTTGCATAAAAACACTTACAGATCCAGAGGGCACATACTCATGAAAACAAGCAAACTTACATGAACAGGTATCATAATTGTGATCAAAACCATTTCTTGTGAGTGTGTCAGGTGTTTCAATTTAGTGAAAGTTTCATATGGGGTCATAAAACTGAGCAGCAGTTAGCATTTGTGAGGCCCAAGCTACATGTTTTAACTGTGCTACAAAACAACACTGGGCCTCTTTCTTTCTTTACTGCTAATGCTTTGCTGACATCTGCGTAATTGTGGTTCTCAGCTGCTCTAGCCGGAGGACAGACTTGAGTCAGCCAAACATTTAAGCAGCGCTAGTTTAAATAAGTAGATGAACACCTCAAAAAGCTGGGGGCGGAGGAATATTTAAAGGGCATCTCCTCAAACACTGACATTTACAGGGTTGGGGTGAACCCGCAGCCCCCTCCCCACACACACACACACACACACACACACACACACATTGCCATGGGTTACACAGCCCAGCGCTGAAGAATGGGCTAGTGATGAGCGTGAGTGAGAGGGAAAGAGAGTGGGCCAGGGGGAGGGAGAGAGAGAGAAAGAGAGAGAGCGAGAGAAAGTAAAGGAGAGAAAGAAAGTTAGTCCAGAGAAACAACTTATCACAGCAGAGGTATTTTACTTGCGACAACACTGACGCAAAAACTCCCCCTCCAACCAAAATGACTAAGAAACTTTTAAAAAACGATTTAACTTACTCCCTAACCACAGGAAATGTGATACTGCTGCCAAAAGAGACAAACAAATCAAAGTAGATCTCCATGCCAAAATGCAATGGCAAACTAACTCAAATGAACTTGTGAAACACAACTACACTCTTCATTTTGTTCAGGTCTCAAACTGCTACAGAGTACTGCTCACTGCATGCACACTGGAACAGTCAACAAGTTCAGAAACCGTAACACACACAAGCATGGCCATCAAAGTACAGTTTATATCCACCTTGACGCGAAAACAAAACGTGCCTTCAATAAATGGCATTAGGAAGTCATCCTGCTTGTCAGAGAGCACTTTAAACCAACAGAGTGCTCTTCTGACAAAGCTGCTGTCAGCCAGTAAGACACTCTCTGCGATATTGCCATAAATAAAACAACTAGAGACGCTCAATGGAAAGACAGCTACCTAGATTTTCTAAAATTTTGCTCAGATTTGTCATCACTCTCAGCAGCCAGAGAACTTCAAATACACCCAACATCAAAAAGATCTTCTACCGTCCAATTATGTTAACCAAAGTAAAGCAACATTTTAACACCGAATTCCTAGATAAGGCAAAACCAAACTTAATCACGTGTTCTCTTATCCCAGAAGAAGCTGAATGCACACCAAGCACTGATGTTTTGCTCTACAGGGAATGTACCGCTTCATGGTGGTGGTAGTCAACACATGCACACAATTGTCTATCTCCTCATGTGTGGATACCATGTCAATCAGGTGGCATTTAAACCCACACCCACACCCAGACACACACACACACACACACACAGACTCTCAGACAAACTTTCACTGCAATTATGCAAACTCACTGTAGAGCATCGTCTCGAGTTTCTTCCTGTCAATCCGGAACCGTTCTTCCACCCAGTGTGGGTCAGTGTGTTCCGGACTAGTGGATTCTGACCCAGGTACTGAGTTTGCTCCTTCGTCTTCCTCCTCCTCCTCCTCTTCCTCTTCGTCCCTGTCGAGTGGTGGCTGATGCTGGGCTTGAGTTTGGTTTTGGTTCCGTTCTGGTCCTGTGTCAGTGGCAGGCTGTTCGAGTCCATCTGGACGCAGAGAGTTCTGCTCCTCTGTGGTGGCCATGGCAGTGAGAGCGTGCATGTGTGTGCGTGTGTGTGTGTGTGTGTGTGTGTGCCAGAGAGAGAGTGAGCAAGAGAGAGCCTATGTTAGTGACTATCAGAGTGACCAAGGAGACAAGAAGAAGGGGTCCAGGAACACTCCCGCCCCCTCGCAGTCATTACTTCTCCAAACACACACACACACACACACACACACACACACACACACAGAGAGAACAAAATCAAGGGGGGGCGTAGATTCAGGAAGCCACCAACACCCCACTCCTAGGGACTGATCACACACATGCTGTGCTCACCCAAACTCAAACACAGACGCACGCAACCACATCAGGGAGGGAGGTACATTCCACACCAGATGTGGTGGAGGAGATATTATTTTTGGAAAAAATATAATTTTTTGGGAAAAAAAAACAAAAATGTGCTGAGAGCTTTTTGTCATATTTCATTGCTATTTTAGAAGTAGACCACTTAAAGCCTGTGGTTAGTTCACACTGTAAGTGAGAGCTGAGGACTTGGGCAAAAAATATGTTGATCCTTAAATGTCCTAATGCCTGAAATATTGATTGGCGGGAACCAGTCTCTCCAAATGTCTGTGCAGTTTCACAATTCAGACAAAAATTAAGCCAATAAAGCCACATAGCCATTTTGCGAATAAAAAAATATGCGTAGCTGTCAAACAACGGTGTATTATTAATTCATTATGTAGGGTGAGACCGTGGGTCTAGTATAGACCACCACAGCCCCCCACCCCCTTTCACTGTGGGGAGAAGAGAGTTTGAGATTCCTACACCAAGAGGAGGGGCATGGGTGGGGTGGGGGTGGGGGTGGGGGAGGGCTTCTTTCAGGGAAGGACCTCTGGAACAATGCAGAGGATGAAAGGGCCTCTCCATGAACAGCCAAAGACTGCACTCCATGTTTGGCAGTATTCCTTGGCAACCCGTTTGTTTATGAACGAGATGCTAGCGAGAAAGTCATAAAGTTTAGCACAGGAAAGCAGAATAGGTCAAACAAATGAGTTCTTGTGGCTTTTCAAAATTGTAAGACGGCACAAGATGCACACACGCACACACACATACACAGACACAAACACTTTCACACACATACACACATACGCATACACATAGTTACAAGATCCACACATAAAGACATATAAACAGGTAGAACATAAAAAGATCCACAGATCATGTATTCATGTACTGTGTGTATCATGCACTAACACTGATTTCATTACCAGTGTTGAAAGTTGTGACAGAACTAGAGAAATGACATGGGGGATCATGTTGTCCTGGCTCTGGCCACCTACTGCTGTTAGGTCAGTTTGGTTTTCGCTATAATTAGAGTGTGTGGGAGTGACCAATGTAATTTTGTATGTGGTGCATTAGTATTTTAGTGAGTTCCAGTTTAAAAAAAAATTATGAGAAAATGAATGGGTTTGTAGAAAATAACGATCGTGGTAGTTAAGTTAAGCTTGCAAGACCCTGCATTCTACAATATGTCTGTTGCTATCTCTCTGTTAAAAGTGAAAAATAACAGACTACAAAGCAAGTGATCCTGCCTCACCAATTTCACAAGGTGAGCAGAAGCTAATGTGGGGGACAGGCTGCCAGCTGACAATCCATGAGTCATTTCACCTATTTTCTGATCTTCATATTTGATTTATACTGCATTTGTTGGTACAGTGTGGTATTACATTGTTGTCTATTTTACTGTTGTTGTTTTTGTGTGGACCCCAGGGGATCCACATACAAAATAAAGAATGAATGATTTAAGTTTCAGAAAGCATGTTGTACAGTATTAGAATGTGGAAAACTAACATGATCGTTTCACATAAAATATTGTTGTTTCTCAGAAATTCTCTGACCAGAAATTCAGATTTATGCTACTTGTTGGTCAGTCCCAAATTTTATAATCTGGATAACTTTCCTCCCAGATGAACATAGTAGCCAAATTCAGTACTAGTCTGGTCTGTTGTTAAAACAACAATTAGGGTTAACCTACACAATTAGCAGTCTGGTGGTTTGTGTGAACAGGGTGGCCTGGGAAGGAGTCAAGATTCATGGCATGAATTATTGTTTCAGTCCACCCCTGTCAAAGTCTAAGGAAAATTATGCAGATAACATTTAGAACTCTTATTATACTTTATCCCTAAAGGCCAAATTCATTACGCATAACAACACTGTTTACAGAAAATTAAGGCAAGTGGCGTGTGTACTGAGCCAACACTTAGTGTTAATGCCTCAATGTCAGGCATTCAGACACAAATGTCAAACTAACTTGAATTACTGCTCACCTTTGCTTTGACCCCTCTATCCTTGTCTGAAGACAGGGACGTGATTTCCAGTCAGTGTCAGGGGGTCATTGTTCAACCAGACACAGCTGTTTGGCTGAAGCCACTGCCTGGAGACCCCTGGCTAAAGGAATGATCCTCACTCTGTGTGTGTACGTGCCAAAAGCTCTACATTGTTGACATCAGTTTACAAGCTTTTCTGCAAACAGAAAACAGAAAAAAATACATTAATGTACACGGACAGACAAACACACACAAACATCCACAATGGAGTGGTAGCGTGCCCTAATCAAGACTACAACAGTCTTTTTTCTATCATAGCGAATAATACACTTACATCTAATAAATGAGCTATTGAAATAGAAAAAAAGCAAAAGTGGAAAAGCACTGAAATTCCACCCTATCATCAAATCTCTCCCGAGTCAACTATTTAAAAAAATTCAAAACCTACTAGATGGCGCTGGAGTAGCCTACTATTGCCACATCGGCCGCCATATTGGCTCAAACATCACACAAGTCTTGCGTCACCTAATGCGCGGTCTTCTGGGGGAATTTGGTTGGCTGGCACAGCCGTCAAAATATCTCGTGACTAGTGCTATTTGAGAGAGTGGTTTGTGTCCTCAAATTTCCACTATGAAATCTCCTCATGTGAAGTAGTTGTAAGGTCATGGAACCTAGTTAGAAGCTTTCGTTAAATTTCACTCTACGTAGGGTGAAATAAACAACGGATTTATACGATTTGGACCAGATCACGAAGCATGTGGAGGGTATACGGCATTGTTGGCAGGGGTGAGTAAAGGATATTCATGGTGCATTTCCAGGCTAACTAGCAAGATGGGTAGTTTCTGTTTCTCTCTGTAATAAGAAGCTAACGTAAACATAACTTCAATCATTGTGTACTTCCCCTATTTGCAACAGACAGTGTAAATATCATCGTGAGTTTGAAAGGTCATCGTGTCGTGAACTTATCTGAGTTATGTACTTTTTACAGTAATCAAATGTGTAACGTTAAGCAGCCTCTCCTGTGCTTAAACACAGTGTCCACCAGCATGAGTTAAATGAGGGGTGCCGCTTCAGCGTTAAGAATGATACTTGCTTCTTAACCAGATTAGTCGTTAACAGGAAACCAGTGATATTGTAAAATGGCCTACATTTACTCAGCGTTAATTTTTTGTCAAGTCCCGTTAACGTACAAGGTCCACACATAATGTAACCACTATCATCTCTTAATTCCCTTACTTTTAGTATCCTGCATTATTTGGTTCTTAAAATATTCTGAAGGTCTATGCAGTTACATTGAACTAATGATTGTCCATAATCATATAAACCGTAGTTATCTCTGGTAGTGGCATCGAACTCAATTCTACTTTGATTCGCTGCACAAGTGGTTGCCTACTGGTTCCATTCCAAAGAGGAACAAATTGAACTCGCAGCTCAAGTGTCTGTGCCTGCTTGCAATGGAATTGTGCTCATAGGCACAATTCCATTGCAAGCAGCCACAGACACTTGAGCTGCGAGTTAAATTTGTTCCTCTTTGGAATGGAACCAGTTTCTCTCTTGCTCCCTGCCTCCCTCGGTAGGGTTTGCTGAAGCTGTGTTTTTTCTCTCTCATGCAGTTCTGAACCGCTGGCCTGCCAACGCACCCCTCCGGCTGTCACAGGGTCCCCATCGTGAGGATGAGGTCATCAACACCTCGACCATCCTCTCCACCAACTTCCACTCCTCAGACAAGAGGTGAACATGCTCCATCTTCTTTTTTTAATCTTTCTCTTTCTTCCCATCATTCTCTCAACAAATCTTGTCTCATCATGTCGTCCCAACTGTCCTTCTGTGTCTCAGGGAGGATGGGGAGGAGAGGAGGAGGAAACGGACCTCTCAGTTCTGCTTCACTGGGCTGCCCCGATACACTGCACTGGATGCGGTGGGCTGGGTGAGCACACACCCGATATTTAAAAGCTTGATGTTCACTGAACTTTTCAAACCATTTTGCAAAAATAACTGAAGTGACAAACCGAAAGCACAGCTCCAAGAGAAGTGTTTGTGCGCTTCCTCATGATGATGATGTTGATGTTGGTCACGCCTCGTAGGGTGCAGCAACGGTTCTCCTCATGCAGCTCTGCAGACGGATCCACTCGCAATTCTCTTCTGTGGGTGAGCAGAACCCTAGGCTGACCCATCACAGGGAACCAGGAGTCATTCAAAAGTGTAGTTACCGGACTCTGCTAGAAATCCGTGAGTTGCACTTTTAAAATGTTAATGTAAAAAGAACACCTTTTAATATGTTGAAAGTGATGCTTTGAAGAGAAGTAACAGTTTTACTTTTTTGTCAGTTTTTGAATAGAAAAAAGATTGCAAGATTTGTTTTTAAATAAAGTCATTTCACCAAGCTTTTTAGTGTTTACAATGACAGCTTTCTCTATCTCCACCCAGTGTCTAGACAGCATCTAACCAGACACGTGCTGCCGGGTGCACTGAGCCTGAGCCGACATAGGGCGGCACCTGAAACACTTGACCAAAGTGGGATCAGCAGCAGCAGCAGCTCCAGCAGCACCAGCGCAGCCTCAGAGTTATTTGACCAGCAGGGGGCACTGCTGAGCAAAGAGTCATCCTTCTCAGGTCAGCCATCTCGGACCACTCTGCTTTCATTCCAGCATTCAAAGACAGAGATAGTTTCTTATCATACATTATTTATAGGTCTTCATGATTTAACAAACTTACATTGAAGTTTCAACTCTGAGATATTTTACTCTTACTTATTTATCATTGTTTTTTTATGGAGTAAATTTCACACCAGTATCAGGAAGAAGAGGATCACCAAAATATTCTCAACATACGTTTGTTCATTTTAAGTTGTAGTTAAATTCTGCATGTCTGTTTTGCAGTGGATTCCAGCCTACTCGGTAATGAGGCCAAACCTGAACAGCAGAAACAACAGGTATGATGCTTTCTGCTCCTACACTCTACTGGCTTCCTGTGTTTCTCTTTTCTGTGTTAGACACTCACCTCTTATTGACTTTGCAGACTTCACAGGATTCTCTCCCACCAGAAGATAAACTGACAGAGGCTTCAGAGAACCTAAAACATGTGGCCGACACTAGCGTACCAGTTATTCTCAACATCATTGGTAAGGACGTTGTGAGTCCTATTACACCGTGCTTCAACAGCTAGACAGATTTTAACCATTTTTAGTTTTTCAACCATTTAGATCGTTTTTTCTGTTTTGTTGTTTTTTTTGTGTGTGTTTGATGTTCAGGGGCATGTAAAGGTTTGACAACCCCTGGTCAAAATGTATGTTACTGTGAATAGCTAAGCAAGTAACATATGAACTTTATGGCTTTTGGAAATCAGGTCAAGATGATTATACATTTCTTTTAGTATTTTAAACAAGATTACTTTGTATTTAAATCTTCTACAGTTTCAAAATAACTAAAAAGGGAAAGGGCCTGAAGCAGAAGTTTGGGCACCCTACATGGTCAGTATTTAGTAACACCCCCTTTGGCATGCATCAAAGCTTGTAAATGTTTTTTGTAGCCAGTAAAGAACCTTTCAGTTCAGTTTAGGGGATTTTTGCCCATTCTTTCTTTACAAAAGGCTTCTAGGTCTGTGAGATTTTTGGACCATCATGCATGCACTGCTCTTTTGAGGTCTATTCCCACATTTTTGATGACGATCAGGTCAGGGGACTGTGATGGCCATGGCAAACCTTCAGCTTGTGCCTCTTGAAATAGTCCACTGTAGATTTTGAGGTGTGTTTAGGATCATTAGCCTGTTGTAGAAGCAATCCTGTTTTCATTTCATTTTCTTGAGTTTGCTTCCAGAACTTGCTGGTATTGAATTAAATTGATTCTCACCTCTACCAGTGAAATGTTCCCGTGCCACTGGCTGCAGCACAAGCCCAAAGCCCGATCGATCCACCCCCATGCTTAACACTTGGAGAGGTGTTCAGCACGATCGATCCACCCCCAGGCTTAACACTTGGAGAGGTGTTCAGCATGATCGATCCACCCCCAGGTTAACACTTGGAGAGGTGTTCAGCATGATTGATCCACCCCCAGGTTAACACTTGGAGAGGTGTTCTTTTCATGCACACTTTTCTTCCTCCAGATAAACCTTTGCTCATTGCAGCCAAAAAGTTCTATTTTAGCTTCATCAGTCCACAGGGCTTGTTACCAAAAGGCACCAAGCTTTTTTAGGTGTTCCCTTGCAAATATGACACTGAGTTTTGTGGTGAGGATGCAGGAAAGGTCTGCTAAATCTTCATGAAGGTGTTTTACAGTCAAACAGGGGTTTTGATTTGGCTTTCTAGCAATTCTATGAGCAGTTCTTTTGGAAAGTTTTCTTGATCTTCAAAAAGTTGAGGAACTTGACCTCCACTTGTTAACTGCCATTTCTTAATTACATTACACAGTGAAGAAATGGCCTTCTCCGGCTTTGAGGGCATCAATTATTTTAACTTTCAGAATGCCAGGCAGCTTCTTAGATTAGCCATTGGCTGTTGATCGTTGGGTCAAAGTATGAGGAGTAAGGGAATCAAAGGAATCTTTGATATTTGCATCACCTGGCCTTTTTTTCTAACGATGATTGTGAACAAGCCATAGCTCTGATAAGCTAGTTAAGGTCTGTGACCTCGGTCAGTTATCTGAGAGCTAAAATCTCTTGGGGTGCCCAAACTTTTGGATGATGCTCCTTTCTTTTCACAAAAATAATACACTAATCTTGCTTCAAATGTTGAAAAGAATGTTTCATCTTTGAGTTCATCTTCTACTCACTTAAGGATTCACAGGAACAGCCATTTTGACCAGGGCTGTGTTCAATCAATAGATCACTACATAAATACATCAACAAATCCATAAATATATCATCCAACAAATGTATCAAACATATTTCATGACATATTGATACATTTAATGAAGGATATATTGAATGATTTCTTGGTTAGATTGACGAATAGAATGAGAAATTGAAGGATTCTAATAGGCAAATTAGGTCTGTTCTGATTGGTCTGCCGCAGAGCTGTTCTGCAGGTAGGTCAGACCCACTGTCGCCAGGGTCTCGCCAAATTGAACTACTTTGGAAACGAGGTAGTGGGTGGGGGGAAAAAACAAGCGTTTTATTGGGCTATTTTGAAAGTAGTCCATGGTTAAAAATATATGTCAATAATGTTCTCTGGTAGGCTAGAATGCATGGTAACTTAAGCTTTACAGATCTGGTTACAGAAATCGTTGTCTAAAGAATCCCACATTGCACATATTTTAGGCCTCTATGTTGGTAGCTGGTTGGTAGAAAGAAACAGCTGTGCTGTCAATTAGTCAATGAATCCTTCATGGTATGTCAACAAATCATGAAATATAAATATAACGGATGTAGTGACAGTTATGTTGACACATGTAACACAGATCTGTATGTGTGTGTCTGTGTGTGTCAGGTTTGGAGAGTGCGAAGGCAGGTGATTATGAGACAGCTTTCTCCTGTTTCCTGGCTTCTGCTCAACATCACTACAGCAAAGCCCAATTCAATGTTGGTGTCTGCTACGAGAAGGGCAGAGGAGTCCGCAAGAACCTCAACAAGGTAGATCCCCCCCCCCCCCCCCCGCATACACGCGCGCACACACACACTCCACAAGGCAGACTTGCTTTAAGTACTTACAAAGTGTAAAAACCATGTAATCTGAAACATGCACAGAAAGGAGAGCTGAATGCACAGATTGGTACATTGTGTTGTTGTCCAAGGAGTGAATGTCAGAGAATAATACACGCACCTTGCAGTGGTCACGGCTGCCTCTGCACCAAAGCCAAACTGGAGCTAACAAACTTCTGAAGTAGGGGAGAGAGGGCTAAGTTGTTACACTGGTGATTTCTGCAAAACCAGGGGCACAATGTCAAAAATAAAATGGCTACATTGTGTACAAACCCCCTCATCTTGTTTACTTTTAGTCAATGTTGCTCAAAAATGAGCTTAGCACAATTTTCCCTGCATATCACATTTCTTGTAGTAATTTTTTGACTAGGTATTTACATTTTGAACTTTTCTATGGTTAGTGGTCTTAGAAAAGCATCTTAGTATTGTGTGATTTAATGCGTTTACTACAGTCTTAAGTTGAACTAGTGTTTAGTGAGTTTGGGGGATGTTGTCACAAGTGTTGTGTTGACTATTCAAAGCCCTGGCAACTGGTTCCATGCACCACTAGGTCAGCGGACATTTACTTTGGTTTATTGGAAAGTAGTGCAGTATTTGATCCCTCTTATATGGGCAGAGAAAGAAAAGTCCAGGGGGAGAAAGTGTCCAAGTCGAGTTTGGGAAAGAAAACAAGGGCTACAAAGCATCACATTAAACATTAGATCACACAAAACATCACATTAAACATTAAACATCACATCACATCGAACATACAAAACCATTCATCCTCAGATGTCTGTATCTTGTCTGTGTGGAACTATTTTCAAACAGATAGCCAAAGGAGAAGTTCAATGTGAAGTGCAGGAAATGGCCCATGCTGCATGTAGGCTACCTCAGGAGAGGCCATTTATATTTAGCCAGAATTAGGACTGTATAATGCTGGCAGACTGTAGGTCTTTGTTTTAGATTTAGTTTGCCATCATTATTTATACTGAAGGGCATGATTAGGCATAATGTGTGTGTTTTATGTTGCTTAAGGTGTTTGAGTTCCCTTTCGGAAATAAAATAAAAACAAATCTCCACACAATTAATTATGTGTTCTATTTGCGTAACAATCCAGTGTGACAACTTACCCCCTTATGAGGCAAGGTGTCAGAAGTGCACACAAGTTTTTGCACTGAAATATTACATGACATTACAATGATTTTGAAATGTGTGCCCAAGTCTTAGGTCTTTCATTTGGTACATGTTCACCATTATGATGCATCGTTTGCAGTCGTGAGAGAAACTGAAAAGTGTGACAACATGCCCTGCTCTTCCTTACTATATGAATATATGTGTCAGCGATATTTGGTATATATTTGTATAGGATTGTGTGCAGTTAAAAACGGTGGTGCTCATGTAGTGTTGCCCCACATTCTCCTCTCTCTGTCCTTCTCTCTGTCCTCCTCTCTGTCCTTCTCCCCTCTGTCCTTCTCCCTCCCTCTCTATCTCTCTCTCTCTAGGCACTGCAGTTCTATAGGCGAGCAGCAGCAGCAGGCCACAGTCAGGCTCAGTACCGCTGTGCCAAACTCCTCCTGAGCAGCAGGAGGCAGCAGAGCGCAGAGGACCTGGACACGGCCATCAGGCTTCTGCAGACAGCAGCGGCTGCTGGCCTCACCGAGGTGAGACAGACAGACAGACAGACAGACAGACAGACAGACAGACAGACAGGCTCACCATAGTACTCTGCCATGGTAGTATGAAAGATCAGGATGGAGTTGTGTATACAAATGGTGTGTGTGTGTGTGTGTGTGTGTGTGTGTGTGTGTGTGTGTGTGTGTGTGTGTGTGTGTGTGTGTGTGTGTGTGTGTGTCTACGCCCAACCTCACTTATCTTCTGTCACCCTTTCTGTCGTAGGCTCAGTTGTACCTGGGAGTGTTCTTCTCTCAGGATCCAACCAAAGACGAAGGGAAGGCTGTTCAGTACCTCCGCATGGCAGCACAATGTAGGGTGAGTGGGTTCATCCCCAGCAATCTCCCCTTACAGTCAGGTCATAGAAGAGATCCGGGGGTGAGTGGGTTCATCCCCAGCAATCTCCCCTTACAGTCAGGTCATAGAAGAGATCCTGGAATAAACAATGTGCAAAACAGTCTGGGTCTGTGTTCGCATCTGCAAGCTTCAGGTGAATAACACATGCTTGGGTAACACATGACGATACAGATCAGCTGACTAAGGCTAGATGTGTTTCTCTGTGTGTAGGACCGCGTGGGGCTGCTGTACCTGGGTCAGTGTTATGAGAACGGCATTGGAGTGAGCCGGTGTTTGGTCACCGCAGCCAACCTCTACAGGCAAGCGGCGGCAGCAGGGAACCAGCAGGCCAAGGGTCTACTGACAGCTCTGTGTAATCGAGAGGGTAAGTGTCCAAATGCCTCACTCACTCACTCTCTCTCACACACACACACACACACACACACACACACACACACACACACACCCACACACACCCACACAATTTAGTTGTCAAAATGCAAGTTATTGCAGTTTTCCCACACACGGTCATCATGGAGGTCATGAAATGTAATCCTGTACTGTAATAGTCTGTAACTCAAAGTGTTTTGTTTCACCCCCCTCTCCTCCTGTCCTTTTACCTCTCAGATAAGCGGGTTCTGCGTTCTATCCGCTCCGCTCCCTGCTTCTCTGCACTGGAAGGGCTGGCGCTTTCTGGTGGGCTCCAAAAGGCGGGGCACGGCCCCCAGCAGGTTTCTGATTGGCCGGTCCAGCCCCTGCCTCACTCGTGGAGCATGGGCAACCTTAGAGTCCCGCCAGCTCACCTCTATCCACTCTCAAGTGCTGACAAAACAGGCAGCAAATGGACCATAGGGGTTGGATGAGATGTGTACACACACACACACACACACACACACACACACACACACACACACAGAAGAAACAGAGGCATTACATCCTGACACTATCAAAATAGTGAACGCACACAAGCGCATTCATTGCTGTTTGGAATAAGCGCAGGTTATTGACACACACACACCTTGTTCTGTAAATAGAAACTTAGAGTGAAATAATACACATACTTTTCTATGTGTAGACTCTGTCCACATCAAACACACATTTAATGTGAGAAAAGAATTGGGCTAAAGTGAAAGTCAAAGAAAAGCTATTGAATACACTCACTTTGGTCTCTTATTCCAAAACAATGGAATGGGAACCGCAGAGGTTTACAGTGATACTCTTTCTCTTTTTTTTTTTTTTTTTTTTTTTAAGCGAAAGCTTTGTGAGTTTTGAGTTATGGATGATTGAGAGACGTGATGGAGATTTCATCGAGTGCAGGGTTAATGTTGGGTTTCTTCACCCAAAGGAATGTAAAGCCCTTTCCATGTGTTTTAATGTCATTCTTTGTTTTGGAATCATGTTTCGAGTAAACATGAGGTTGGTGATGCCGATGATGACGCTATGAGATTTTCTTGTCAGTATGTAAACATGAGTGTGGTCATTAGGGGTTCTTTGGGGCAGCTTTTTGGGTGAAGGCTTTTTGTAGTTTTTTTGTTTTTTTCCCCATTCGGTTTTGCCTGCTGTTGCCATTGAATAAGTTGTTTGAAATCCCAGAGGTCAAATGTGCCTTGATCTATCACAGCACACACATACTGTACGTGTACTTTATCCTAACTGTGGGGTGCTAAAATGTGACTTTTAAAAAGGCTGTTAAGCAATGTGGATGGTGTTATTAAAGCCCTTAATTATTATTTTGTAACCAAAAGCAAAGAAACGCACATAAGTAAATAAATAAATATATTTTTATCATCAATATGGGCTGCTGAGTTTCTGCTAATTGAAAACATGTCTTCAACTCTAATGATTTTTTTCATCCCACTCTGAGAGCATGTTTTGAGAGAGCTTTGATACGTAAACTCACTTTGAAGAGATCTTAGCTTCCTGAGTTGCATTTAGAAAGAAATCGATCCCTGAGTCTCCAGTAACTAAATCTATGACGGCCAGTGCAGTGCAATTCAATATGACTCTTGCTTGGATCAATATGTTTCACTTTTCATTTTGCTTGTCCAGAGGCAATATCTCCATCTGAGCAATCCATAACCACTTCCAGATCATGTTATCTCGAGGAAAAAAGTTTTTTTCTAGGTATAAAAAAACAAAAACAAATGCATCTTTAACCAGGAATGTTTAAGATTAGTATGATGCAGTCTGCACCCATCCGATAAACATAATTTAAAATATAGCTCTAACCATGCGTTTAAGCTTACTTCAAAGGGTTTCAACATAGAGGTTTATTTAGTGCAGTGTTACCTATTACGATCAGAAGTGAATGCGGAAACGCTGCCCAACGCTCCGAGCTGTGGTTGGTCGATTTGGTTCCGTTCCGTCAGCGCGCACACATGGGTGACGCGCCGCGTAGGGATGAAACGGCGTGAACAGCGCTCGATCACCAGGGAGGAGACTGAAATGATATCATATATTGGAGGAAACGCAGCGAAAAGAGGGTGTCACTTTGCGGCTGCAGCAGTTTCGCTCGTTTGGTCAGCTGAGCGGTGAACTTGCACAAATACGGAGTTCGCAAACGGTGAGTAACGGGTTTGCAACGCAAATTATCAGAGGCTCGAAGAGATGCGCAGTTTGCTCCATCACAAGGGAGGAACGGGCGTTTGGCTGTCGGGGACAAATTTATCGCGTCCCCATCGACAATGCTGTAACTTGTTTCTAGAATTGACGAAGTGTTGCACTCGCTGCAATATAGTGCTACTACCAGCTGAGCGATACAAGGACACAGGTACAGATGCATAATACAAAAAGGGATGGAGAAGATAAATACAGTACAGCGTGACTAGGATGACATCTACCTCTCAACCTTATGATGTAATGTTTTGGGATACCACCGCTCGTGCTATTAGCCTTGTCGGCTCAGGGCACCAGGAATGATTTACATAGTCTTATCATTGTCTGACATGCGATAAGCAAACCATTCTCTAAGTTTTTAGTAATTCCGAAGGTGAGATAGAAGTTGATGACTATAATGTGTGCAGTTTCTTTAGAATTTGTTTTTGTCTCATCAAGTTAAAAAATATCTCAGCACTCATTAGCGAAGTGTCTTGACTGAAGGTGACTATCCATCATAAGAGGCATTACATAATGTATAAAAATGTTTTTATGTAGAAACCCATGTTTTTAGTCATATTTAAATACATTTTAGTTTAAATGACATTAGTCAGCCTGATCAGTCATTCCAAATGCGAACTGTTGGTGATAAGGGTCAAGTCCTGCATAATTGATCTCCATCCCTTTCGAAATAAAAGTCATTCTAAATCAACAGTCGACGACTCATGCAGTGTGCAAGAGAATATCATTGAAAGCAGTGCCAGGTCAGCACAACAGGTGTGTGACCTTTACCAGTCAAAACAGTACTGTCTGACAGGGACCCACATGCCCTGGTTGCAGAAAGAGCTATGGTGTGTTTATTTTTTTACAGAATAATCTCTCACACTTTTTGCATAAGACTTATCTTTGCTGAAATCTGCTGGTTACAGATTTTCCAGTGTACCATGAAAGTTGAATTTGTGTATGGCAGTGAAATCTGAGTCTCTGCGTGTGGGTGTTGATGTTGGTGGGTGGGTGGGTCTGTGTGTGTGTGTGTTTGTGTTTGTGTTTGTGTGTGTGTGTGTGTGTGTGTGTGTGTGTGTGTGTGTGTGTGTGTGTGTGTGTGTGTGTGTGTTTGTGTGCTAGGAGATTGTTGATTTTAGCAGTACCTTGGGGCTGCTTGCTGACTCTGCAAAATAAACCTGAAGGACTGCACACGCTAGGCCGGCCTCAAGCTTCAACCCAGGTTTGGCAGCCGGACAGGCCTCGATATTTGGGTGTGATTGCCCAGAGTGTTTGCATTAGTTGGCTTTTTTGATGCATCGAGTGTATTGAGAGATCAGACAGAGAGACCGCCACACACACACTCACATAGCCTTTGTCTAGATTGATGTTCTGACAACAAAGCATCTTGGCAGGCTTATAAATGAGATATCTTACCTGGAGTCTGTACGTGTCTTTGGGCGGCCCGAGGCTTCTGTGGCACACCCCTCTTCGCCTTATGAATGATTAGGAGGGCCTCAGGTTCTGCTTTGCTGGCTATATGAGGCCACATAAATCATACGTCTGCCATGACGCAGCCCAGGCCTGGTCCGTGGGATTACAGCATCTCTATTTCTCTCTGGTGGAGATGTGCATGCTGGGAGAACACACGCACTCAGACAAATCAACACTCAGCCCTGTTAAAGCACAGCGGTATGGGGACCTGTTTGCATTTCTTTAACAACCCCATTCTGTCTGTTGGAGTGAAAGATAAAGAGGCAATTACATGTTGTGTGTTGAGAGAGAGAGAGAGAGAGAGAGAGAGAGAGAGAGAGAGAGAGAGTGCACCTGTTTAGCTTGTACCATTTGTATGTAGGTCACCATAGTTACATTAGTGAGCTCACCTGGCTGTGAGTAAATATTGTCACCAACAACCCCTAATCTTCTATAAATTGGCACAAATCATTGCCCTACAGGCAACGCTGAGGACTGAAGTTTATCAGCAACCTGTCATTTAAAATCAATATTAAATATTATATATAGATACTGTATATATATAATATACATATATAATATTTTATATTATAAATATAGTACAGTGTAATACATTTAACAGTCATTATATTTCTCTCTAACCTTCTTCCATTCCTCTATAACAGGCTCATAATAAGCCATGATGTCCTTGCAGAAGCCTCCGTTAACAAGAAGTGGCTCCACCCCCTCGACACTTGACGCCACCAATCGAAGCGGCCCTTCAATTGCCCCGCCCACATCTCTTAACCTCCGCACCTCCCACAACCAGTCGTTGGCCCACGAGACTATAAAAGAGGGCGTGATGACAACAGATGCGAACAGCCCCTCCTCAACTCTCCCCAAGAGCCGGCAGAAGAACTCCACGGCCTGCGTCCACAACACGGTGGGAGCGACTGACAACCTTCCAAACTGTGCCCCAGGAAGAGGAGGGAGGTCGGCCCCGCCCAAGTCGGCCTCCTCCACCTCCCTCGGCTCCATGTCTTCAATCTCGCTCTCCAGATCCAACTCCAAACTGGCCAAAAATGGCACCAATCTTCAGCTGAAGGCCGAGGAGGAGCAGCACGACTTCAACAAGAACCAAAGGCCCAGTAACATGGTCAGGAGGAGCAGCTCTGATTGGCTGGACAGGAAAGACAATCAAAACTGCGCACCAATGAGGAGGCGAACCAAGAGCTTCCTGGACTACCGCCGGGAGGAGCCTCCCATTTGCTTCAATGAGAAGCAAGAGAAGGAAGAGGAGGAGGACGGGGAGGAGGAGAAAGAGGAGGAGACCGAGAAGCCTTTGCTGCCTAAGCTGGATCAGCAGGACTGGGTGAAGGAGAACTGGGTGGAGACTCACCTCACCCTGCCCCAAAATCACCTTCTGCTGGCCAAGGAGGAAGAGGAGGAGAGTCCCACCCAGGCCCAGCTGAAGGGGATGGAGGGGAGCTACAGCTACGACCACAAGCCAAAGAAAGAGCAGCTGTCCAGGGGAAAGGATGCCCGGGTGGAGCTGCATCCAAACAATCAGACGGCCCTCCGGTCCAGGGTGGGGGCCCTTTCGGCCAGGCAGGAGGAAGAGGAGGAGGAGGAGGATGAGGATGGAGAGGAAGACTCCAGCTGGACCACACTTTCACAGGAGAGTCCTTCAATGGAAACACCACAGGAGGCTGGAGGTAATTACATTGTTCAAATTTTGATAACGAATTATGGATGGCTCATCCAGTCTGATCACTTCAGTGCTCATGCGCACACACACACACACACACACACACACACATACACACACACACACACACAGACACACGCAGACACACACACACCCACAAACACACCACTAGACAATGAGCTTTCATGTATCTCACTTGTCTGACTCTTGGTCTGCCCTCATTCTCCGGAGGAAATGATAAAGGTTCCTGCAGTTGCTATGACGACAGACGTTCTGAGAGAATGATGAGATAGTTCCCATTTTGGGAAATGACCACTTGTATGCCGTGTGTTCTGAGTGTTGTTTGTTCTTACGTGCAGTGTGTGTTTCCTTATCGGTGTGTGTGATCTTGTGCATGGTGTTACGTCAGCTCATTACCATAACAATGGGCGTAATGAAGGATCATCTCTCCTGTCTCCTTGTGTATGTATACAGGATGTATATGTAATGCTTATGCATATGTATATACCACTCACTGTCACTCTCCATCCGATTGTATTTGATCACAGGCGTATGGATGGATGGTGACCTGCCTCCTGGGTGGCGTGAGGTGGAGGATTTGGCAGAGGTCTATTTCTGGCACGTGCCTTCGGGTACCACTCAACGAGAGCGCCCTGTGTCTAACGGGAACACCAATCCTGAGCCAGACACGGCGCAGGAGGGGCTCGAGGCAGCCGGCCTCACCATCCCTCCCAACAACTCACAGAGCGAGGTACACTACATCATTCCCATAATGACTATGGGACTTCAGCGAACTTAAGTAACACTGACACCTCCCAAACTCAATCATGCTAAAGGTGTTTAGAGCTGTCTATTCTTTCCTGCGCCTCCTGTTTTGAAGTGTACTCACCGTATTGTTTATACATTATAGGCATTAATGTACACACATGGGCACAATTTCAGACTCTCATAAAGAGGCCATCTCTACTGGTACTTGGTCAAATTAAAGTTTATAGTTTGGCAGCATGTGGTCATTCTTGTTGCGAAACAAGTCTCCCTTGTAAGGATGTACAGTTGAGAATGCACAAATGCTCCATCTTTGTAATAGTTATGGTTTGTACTGTTAATCACAATAACACTCAATATTAAATACATTCATAAGATACACACCGTGTTTAAAAGGATACTACTTCACATCTCTATGATTTGTCATTCATTGCTATGGGTGGCTGAAGCAGTGGGTGAACTGTACCTCACACTCTGGCTCTCGGCTCTCGGCCACTTTGCCTTCCTCATTTTCTGCCTCCATTTGGCTGCAGCGCCCAAGCAGCATCGTGTCCGACAGCTCCGTGGAGCCAGTGCCTTCCTCTGCGGCCTCCTCCCCCTCCAACTCCCCTCTCTCCTATGATATCATGATGCCCACCGTAGGCTTCCTCAACAACAACTACTTGGTAAGTGCTGATGGCGATGCTTTTCTGGTCTTTGTTGCTGTGCAACGCACTGCCTACAAAGAGCACAAAAACACCTGTCAAAGCATCACATCATCACCAGTTTTTCTTGCTTTTAATACAGTGAAGCAAACTTGAAATGGATGGCGTTAACTCAAACATGCTTGACAAGCAGACTTTTGCATGAATTTTGTATATTTTCAAACACCAGCAAATGGCTTTGTTTACACAGAGGTGTAACTGACAAATTGTTTACTTTTTCGTTTGTAGAGGGAAGTCTTAGTGTCTCTTACATCATGTAACAAGGTAATATGTGGCATTGAAGAGGTTTTCACTTGTATGAATCCACTCAGCGGCTCTCTCTCTCTCTCTTTCTCTCTCCCTCTCTCCATCTCTCCCTGTAGAGTATCAGGGAAGAGGTAACCCATCAGGATGCTAATCTTCGGCAGCCCGAGACAGGAAGTGCCCATGTGAAACTGCGGTGGGTCTCTCTCCCCTCTCACCATTACAGTGCATCACAGAAGCCATTAGCTTGCAGTAAAATGCACTCCTAACATTCAGACAGCCCATTCACTAAATCCGCTCTCTCTCTGTATGGAACCATCCAGAGAACACAGAGGCATGATTGTCTCCTGTGATGGGCAGAAGAAAGCATAGTAGATCTGGAAGCTTTGCTCTAACAATACAATATTCACTGGTTGGACGAGATATTTTCTTGCAGGGTGAAAAATCTTTTCAGTTGTATCTGGAAAAACACTCGTAATAGCTCTAAATAAGTACATTTACAAATCATTTTTAAATTGAAATTGATTTATTATAAATAAGTTAATTTGTTTAATTCAAATTTAAATATATTTATTGTTCGGTGTGTTTCAAAGATGTGAGTCTTTTATCATCACATAGATAAAACAAAACAACGCAGAAGTCCAAAATGTTCAGTATTTAACGTGTATGACATTTAACAGATCGTTGTGTAGTTTATTTGCAAAACTGTAGATTCACTGCTCTGTGTGATTGTTTATGAAACATGAGTGCTGCTCTGACTGACTGTTGTGCATGTTTTCCTCCGGGCAGAGCGAGGGTCCTGCCTGACTCAGTCCCCTCCCCCAGGACCAGCATTGACCTGGACTCTCAGGTAACAGAGTCCAGGGGTACAGCTACATCACACCAGGCACAACCTGCCCTGATTAGACAGACATGTTTGCTTCTTGACTTAATACTGAGGAGCTAAGCCCTCAGACTTTGAAGTTAGCTTCTGCTAGCTAAATAGTGTTTATTTAAAAACAAATAGTATTACATTTCACTAATTTAATTAATTTAACAGATATGTACTCAGAGAAATGCATTACCTGAGCACAAATACATAATTGCCTCTAATACTCTGACATTGACAAATAATTGCAATTAATATGAGTCAGTAATTTAATCGCATTTCTGATTTCTTATTGTTTCTATAGTATGGAACAAACCTGAGTGAAATTCAGGATATCGACCATGATTTAGTGCATCTTCTCTGCATCAACTCTCAGTTAATTATAAAAATGTATTGTGCACAGATAGTTAAAACATTTTCTCTGAAACAAACATTGCCTATGCTGCCATGAAAGTAAACAAATTAACTGACTAACATCTTAAAATGAGTGACTGGTACGTTTAGACTAGCACTAGTTGTACTTCACTGCCACCTTGGGGTTGTTTTTGGAAATGAATGTTTAGGTGCTTGACTGCCATCTGTTGGTATGAGATGACATATTTTTCTCATACCATGTGTATCCCACATACTCCTGCATGGATGTTATTTTGCCAGCCTCAGCAGATGCCTCAGACAACAGTATGTCTGTCTATGCATGCTCCTGTGTGTGTGTGTGTGTGTGTCTGTGCGTGCATGTGTGTCTGTGCGTGCATGTGTGTGTGTGTGTGTGTGTGTGTGTGTGTGTGTGTGTGTGTGTGTGTGTGTGTGTGTGTGTGTATATATATACTGTATTCTTGAGTGTCTGTCTGCATAGACAAACGAGGGAGTGTCTTCATCTCTGTGTGCATATCTGTGCCTGAGCGAGGGAGAGAAAGAGAGAGAGAAAGACAAAGACTGAGAGAGAGAGAGAGAGAGAGAGAGAGAGAGAGAAAGAAAGAAAGAAAGAAAGAGAGAATGATGTACATACAATGCTGGAACACAATGAACCACAGCAGCCCACTGATCCAGGCATTTCTCTGCACGTGTCTCAGAAAGAGGCTGAACCTCAAAGGACTGTGGGATCCCACTACCAGTTGGAGGAGGGAGACACGTGTGGGGATGACATCATGGCTTGAAAGTTTAATGAGATGCGCCAGAAAGCTCTCCATCTGTCTTGAGACTGAGAATGAGGGGAAGGGAAGAGGGAGGGAGGGAGGGAGGGAGAGAGAAGCAGAGAGGGAGAGGGAGGGAGAAAGAAACAGCCACTGCTCTTGCTGAATTATAATGCTGAGATCCTAAATCTTAATTTAGACATCAGCGCTCAACTTGCAAAGCACGCGCTACTCTGCATAACTCCCTCCCTGCAGCCCCTCTCCAGAGCAGGTTGTTTGGTGGTGGGGTGGTGGGGTGGATATAAGAGCTCTAGGGTCACTATTCTCACTCTGCTTATGATGAACATATGTAGAATGCTGATTCAAGGTCAGCGGATAGACATAATGACATAGCTTAATTTATTTATATTAGCATTTAACTGTATAGATCACATTTATCTTATTTAGTATTCAATCTTATATTTTTTCTAAAAATCTATATTAGGTATTTTTATCTATCTGTCTTTATCATTATTATCTGTTATTTATATTATCATCTTTATCCATGTAGCTCTCTATGATTACAATAACCAAAAAATGAAATGATTGAACCTCCTCTAATCCAAAGTGAGGAACAATTTGCGTTTTGAAGGAAGCCTTATGCACCATGCCTCTTGGTGTAATGCTTCCTGCATTCAAACCTAAGCGTGTGTGTTGAGGGAGAGTTGCTGTCCATCAAGAAGAATATCAAAATCTTAATGAAGGCTGAGGGGTGATCTGTTTGTGTTTGGATCAGACTAGGAGGGTTGTTCTTAGGGGACTGCTCTTGTATTGGGGAAACTAACTGCAGAAAACTGGAGAAAAAGGCTGCAGGCAACTGGAGGCTCGTCTAGTTTGGTTGCCAAGTGCGATCTGCGTTCGTTTTAGAAGGGAACACAAGCATTTTATATTTTATGAGCCTTTACATAAGCTTTTGTCTTTGTTTGAACTTGAGGGTTTGCTGTAATTGTTTTGTAATGTGGATGTACTTGAATGCTTCTTACTAGATTATCTTATTTGTATATTCATCTCTTTCTCTCTATGTCCCCCTGTGTCTGTGTGTGTGTGTGTGTGTGTGTGTGTGTGTGTGTGTGTGTGTGTGTGTGTGTGTCATCTGCAGGTGTTCCCTGTGTGTTCTCTTGGCTGGCTCGAGGTCTCAGACGCTGATATGGTGACTGGTAGGAGCAGTGTGGTGGTCAGTGACTGCATCAGACAGCTGCAGCTCCGCACCAGAGAGAGAGACACCACTGGAGAGACAGAGGAGGTCAGACATACACACACACACACACACACACACACACACACTGGATACACACACATACATTACAGAGTTATTATAGTTTTAGTATATTTTAATTTTTTATCTTTCAGTTTATTTTTTGATTTCATGTGCAGGAGTATTTGTATCTTTATTTATATTTTGAGGAATTGAGGAATATTTAGTTTATTTTTTATTTAGTTTTCGTTTTTCAGGCACTATGAGGAAAGCCTTATAGAAGCTAAAACAGGTTGGATCAAAGAATGCATGACATCAGATACGATTTATTTTATTAATTATAGGTCCTTTTTTTTGTCCAGTGTCTGTCAAGAAGTCAAACAGAACAGGACAAAGTGGTAAAGCAACCACAGTGCAAATCAAGGAAAACAACTGCAATTCTATTTCATTTTAGTTTGCATTGCATTTTTCTTTGTTGTTTTTATTATTAATATTATTATATTAAGTTAACTATAATAACCCTGATACAGGATATGAACTTACTACATACACTCAAACGTAATCACATACATGTGCACAAACACATTATCATTAAACGTATATATATCTCCACATATCCACACACGTCAGAAAAACCTGATTACATTAGGCCTTAGTGCAATCCCAGTTTGCTGACAGCAGAGACTAGTTAAGAAGTTGGCCAGCCTGTGTTCTCTGTGCACACGGCACAATGACAATCAGTCAGCCTTGCAGGAGACACAACATTATTGCCATCTCATCTCCGCTAACACAAAGCCCCCCTGTTGTTTCAAACACCCGGCAGCAGACGAGCAAGGACATGGATGTAAAACCAACGAGCGCAGCCTCCCACGGCTCATCAGTTAACCTTGTCAAATCCACACACACACACACACACACACACACCGTTCCTCGCCTGTTTTAGCTGCTGTTGTTTTGAGATACAAATCAAAGTCAGTGCCAATTACCGACCCACTTGGAGTACTTCATGGCTGATTAACTTTTCCTCAAACAATGTAAACTCTCATGCTCTGAACTCACTCTCTCTAGGCAATGCTGCCATCAATACGTGTTTTTCACGTGGCATTTTTTACATTTTTGTTGAAGTATGATATCAGAGGACTTCAGAGCATAATATTCACCAACATTTCATCATTTCTATTCTCCCTCCCGTTCTCTCTTAACACGCACCACTGCTTAGGGAAGCAAATCCATTTTATGGGATATTATGATTTAATGTGTTCTCTATGTAAATTCAGGGAAATGAAGATATAGTTCAGGTATTATTACCAATTAATTCTACTGAGATTTTCAAGGCTTTATGGTATTTTGGGATTGGTATTCATGACTTTATGCGAGAAATAACCATACTGCACTGGAAGAAGGTAGGATAGTGTTGACATTAGGTCTTTCAATGTGGGTAAGAACAGTGACAACTTTGATAAGCGAACTCAAGAGCAGAGATAGAGAGGAAAAAGCAAATCAAAAAGGCCATTCTGCTTCCATTGATGTTATATATTAAATGAAATGTACACTGCATTGATTAAATTACTTATTTTACGATTACTCTGGCCGTGCCAGCGTTCCTGGAGAAACCGTCTCATAACTGACCTCCAGCCCTGATTCTTTATCCATTAACTCCAAGGTCATGTTAGCTTAATGGTTGATGACTCATTCATACCACAGCGAGTTCATGCTCTGGAAAATTACCCCTGTCAGTGCCTCACATGTGAACACGCATCAGGACCTCCTGCTCATAACATACAGTACATGTTCTCAGGTCAGATCATAGCTGAGATGTCATGGGTTTCTATGCATAACAGAATCCTCCAGTCAGGTCGTTTGGCAAATGTATTTTTAAAACACAGAAAGTAGAGTTCTTGGTATAACGTTGTCATTCCCCTTTCCCTTACACATTACTTTTTCATAGCTCAGCCGGTAAAACATGATGCTAGGAATGCTAAGGGCATGCGTGCTAGTGACTAGACCCACTGCGGAATGTACTTTTCCAAATGCTTGGATTAAAATAGTTTGACTAAATAACTAAGCGTTTATAAGAGTCACCGGATGAGTTGCGCCGGTGGTTAATTGAGCCTCGTTAACATTTCTTAAGTCCTCTTTGTTAGTGGTGGTATAGTATTGGAATACGGACATGGCTGTGCTGCTGAACTGCTTAAATATCCCCAGTCTAAATTCAACAAACCACAATTAAAACATTCCCTAAAAATAATAATAATACTAATAGAGCAGCATACAGCAACGGGACGACGAAGCCTGTAAGTGTCTTGAGCCTGTAAGCCTTTGCTTAATCACACTGCACAGGGAATATTTTACTACTGTCACTTTAAGGTTATAAATGAGATTACTAGGAAGAACAAAGTCTCCCTGCAGACCACTGATTTATTTTTCAACAAACTGAACCTCTTGCTCCTGAAACTGCTGCTGCTGCTGGTTTCCTGGTTCAGTATGCCGGCCTCTGAAGGTCTAATTAGGAGAGTTATGGTGTCAGTGTCAAGCGTTCTCTTCTCTACAGTTCTCTTGATTAATTGAATGATGGTGTCAGTGTTTAAAGTTCATTTCCCCTTTTCCCACTCCTGCAGGGCAAGCCCATGCTCTTAGTCCTCCAGGATGTCACGCTGACCCTAGTTGACCCCACAGATCACACGCTGCTGCACTCGCAACCAATCAGCTGCATCCGGGTATGGGGAGTAGGCCGAGACCACAGCAGGTAATGCATTATTTTATAGTAATGTATTTCATGCATTATGCGGTTTAATGTACATTCAATTTATATTGTAAATAGTTTTACAATGGGGTGGGTTGACGAAAGGACAGTATCTGGATGGCTGTGTGTGTGTGTGGGGGGGGGGGGTGCTGTGTGTGTGTGTGTGTGTGTGTGTGTGTGTGTGTGTGTGTGTGTGTGTGTGTGTGTGTGTGTGTGTGTGTGTGTGTGTGTGTTAATGCCAGTAATGTGCTGTGACTGCTGTGAGAGGCACACTGAGCCTAAGGCCACATCTTTCATCTATTCAAAGGAAGGCAATGTGGAAGAAGAGGTGCGAGAGCTTTTTTCCTCTCCATCATTCCTCCCTTCCTCTGTTATTTTTTTTGCATCTTTCTCTCCTAATTTCCCTCTATCTTTCTGTTTCTTTCTCTGTCCCTCTGTCATTTTCATTCTGTGACTCTTTGAGAAACATCGCGTGCCCCTCTCTCTCTTTCTGTCTATACACTCTCTCTCTCTCTTTCTCTCACTCTTTCCTTTCCTCTCTCCTTCTCTCCATCATTCCCTAAGGGGTGATGAAAGTTTCAGTGCCCTGTCTCTATGGTAATGGAAAAGACATGTCTTAGAGAGAGAGAGAGAGAGAGAGAGAGAGAGAGAGGAGGGGGTTTGGGAGAGAGTGAAGGAAAGAATTATAGAAAAAGCTCAGAGAGAAAGAGAGCGAAAATCGAGAGAGAGAATCAGAGGGAGGTTTCTCAGGAGAACATTAACTGCATAACGACTTACTACTTCTCTCTCCCTCTTTCTCTCTCTCTCCCTCCCTCTTTCAATCCTTCTCCCCTTCACCATCTCCACCTAATTTATCTTGCATGTATGCTTAAGATCAGTGCTTTCGTAGCCAGCTGTATTTTGCATGTCTGCATCAGAGATGAAGGCTTTGTCAACGTGTGATTAAATAGCCCGTGTCCTGTCAGAACCAATGGACTTTAACTGGAACTTCAGTCACTATGCCAGCCTTAGTTTCACTAATTAGAGGCCTCCGTTTGGATCCTTAGCCTGATCTGAACCTCTATGCACCATCCATCAAGCCAGGATTGATATTATGAGCTGGAACAGGTGCTTTCTCATCAGCGAGCCTGCAATGCCTTTGATAGCCAGCAGAGGGAGCTACAGACAGACATGTGGTTGATGTATGAGGAGTCAAGCGGGAGTGCATGTGTTGGAGCATATGGGTGTGTTTTAATATGCATAGCTACATGTTGTGTGTATAGATCATGATGAATGTTTGTATAGATGTGGACTGTCCATATGGGAGGGGAATATGTGTGGTCTGAGGAATTGAGTAGTGTGCAGAATCAGCTGGGGGTGGATTTGTTTGGAAAGGTCGATCTGTTGCACCAAGATGCTATGAGGGTGCAGCTGTGGTTTAGTCAGTAGGTTTTGTGGACGTAGGTGAGACTCAAAATATCTTTTGTCTCCTGGGTGAGAGTGCTCTGCCCCCGCTGCCCTGTACACAGGATCTGTCAATGCCTCTGCCACCACCTCAACCTTCCTCCCTCTCTCTCTCTCTCTCTCTATCTCTCTCTCTCTCTTTTTGTGTCTTCTCTCTCTCTCCTCCCTCTCTCCTCTCATTCTGCTACAATATGAATGAGCCCTCCATCTCTTGGGCTGTTCATGTTGGAGGGGGTCTTCACAGGTTGATGAAGTCATACTGCTATTTTTGGAGCACTTAGTAGAAGTTTGCGTGGGCATTCATGTGTGTGCTGGTGGCCATGTATGTGTTTAGATCAGAAGCCGTGCCTATACGACTGCCTATACGACTGCCTATACGACTGCCTATACGACTGCATATGCGACTGTGCATTATTTCAGGGTGTGGTTGTATGCACAGGTGTATGCATATATGCATGCATCTTCCTGACTTTGCACCTACATGTGTGTGTGTGTGTGTGTGTGTGTGTGTGTGTGTGTGTGTGTATGCGTGTGTGGATACGTACATGAGTGTGTGTGTGTGTGTGTGTGTGTGTCCACGTGGTCTACACCAAGGCGATGAAGTCATAGGTCTAAATCTGGAGCACTCAGCAAGGCTATGTGTGTTTCCAGGGGAGTTGCGATTCTCCCCCACTTCTCCCCTCCCTACTTCTCCCTCACTCTCTCTCTCTCTCTCCATTCTCCCCCTCTCACTCAATCTCCTCCCCTCCCCTCTCTCTCTCTCTCTTTCCATCCTCCCCCTCTCACTCACTCCTCCTCTTCCTCTCTCTCTCTTTCTCTCTCTCTCTCTCCATCCTCCCCCTCTCCCTCACTCTCCTCCTCTCTCCAGCGCTCTCTGTGTCATTGTCTCTACC
>NC_045171.1:12211957-12221957 GCF_900700415.2 Clupea harengus
TAGACCTTCAATGTCTGGCACTCTGTGTCATATCTACACAAGGCATGGTAGAATTGTGGTCATAGTAGAGGGAACAGTAGCCTGAAGACGGCAAAGAAAATTAGACAATCGTGATTAGGCACAACCCAATCTATTAGACATTAACCATCGTAGCCTCCAGTCTGACAATTTCTCTCTCAGTGGCGCCCGCCCCCATCTACCCAGGCACGGCTCTCACTTTCCAGACAGTGAAGCGCCGGCTCCCCTGGGTAGGTGTGGAAGTCTGGGGTAGGAGGTGGATTGTGTGGTTGTAGTAGTGGATGGGAAAAAGGCTTTGGATATCGTCTCACCCTGCCAGTGATCTTGCAGCTCAGAGCGATATTGTGTAGGCAACACTGACTCCCTCTACAGCTCCTCTCTGTGTTGGCCGGAGCCGGCTCCCGATCACTCGTGAAATATTCTCCGATGGCTTCGCTATTGATTTCAGTGGGCACGCTTTGAACTGCTCTAATCTCCTGAGTTAGTGTAAACATTGTGTTGGGTGCAGGAGGAGGCTTAACCTGCCGTTTTTTAATGAAAATTTGCAGAGGAACATTCCGCAGACAAGCCCTGTTCTGAGACCTTCTGTGGCAGGGTCGTTTGCTGTGTTGATCTGCTTACTGGGAATTAGCATATTCAGAATAACATGTGCTGGGATTTTAAAAACCTGGAGTCTATTTTAAGACTGTTTGTGTGTTTGTGTGTGTGTGTGTGTGTGTGTGTGTGTGTGTTTCTGTGAGAGTGAGTAAGCAGATAACAAAAATTGGGCTCATCCTTAAGAGGCTCCGATGGGGTTCAGAGAAGCAGCTTATGCTGTTTTGTGTTTGTGTGTGTGTGACAGAGAGTGTGAATGTGTGTGTGTGTGTGTGTGTGTGTGTGTGTAAGGGAAAGTATGTGTGTGAAGGTGTTTAGCCTGAGGTTGCAAGTTTGACCAGCTTCTCAACACAGTGTCTATGTGTATGTGTGTTTTTCGTGTGAAGTCGTAGGAACTGCCATTTAGCCTGAGGTAACGAGTTTGACCAGCTTCTCAACAGTGTGTATGTGTCTGTGTGTTTTTCGTGTGAAGTCAAAGGAACTGCCATTTAGCCTGAGGAAGGTAGTTTGACTTGTTTCTCCATAGAAACAGCGTGAGTGTGTGTGTGTGTGTGTGTGTGTGTGTGAGTGTGTACGTGCCATGCACCTCTGATCATGCATCCACACTGGTCACCTCGACCTGGGTGGTGTGAATGTTAACACGTGCCATCCCATAGTCCTGAGTGCTGAATCATCAGAACTGCCCACAAAAGCCTTTGATTAACGACGGCTTGATCTGATTTATGCCTTCACAATTAATCAACCGCCCGTCCACAGGGGCAGAGGAGCATGCAGAGCTGCTGCATAGCATTGTGCTCCAACTGCCACTGATCTACTGCAGCGTGTTGAGAAAGAGAGAGAGAGAGAGAGAGAGAGAGATAGAGAGAGAAGAGAGGGGGAGAGAGAAGAGAGGGTTAGAGAGAAGAGAGAGAGAGGGCGAGAGAGAGATAGAGGGGAGGGAGGGAGAGAGAGAGAGAGAGAGAAGAGAGGAGAGGGGAGAGAGGGAGAGAAAGAGAGAGATAAGAGAGAAGAGAGGGGGGAGAGAGAGAGAGAGAAAAGAGAGAGAAGAGAGGGGGAGAGAGGGAGAGAAAGAGAGAGAGAGATAAGAGAGAGAAGAGAGGGGGAGAGAGAGAGAAAAGAGAGAGAAGAGAGGGGGAGTGAAAGAGAGAGAGAAATAAGAGAGAGAAGAGAGGGGGAGAGAGGGAGAAAGCGTGAGTGGAAAGGAAGAAGAGGGAGAGGACAGAGAGTGAGAGTGAGCTCATTTGAGTCTTGAATGAAAGGACTTCGATGTTTGTGTTTAATGGTACAACCCTGGTTTCTGATTGACTACTGTGGGCTATTCTTTACCCCAGTGACTGTATTACAGCAGGCAAGATGAATATAAATGTGGGTCACAATAAGTTGGTGTTCAGAAGACCAAATACCATCCATATGTTCTGTATCTCTGGATATCCATGCCAACATAAGATGAAGATGCAGATTTCTACATTTAAACTAGTCAATTTAACAGATACTGAAATCCAGGTTCAAATTAAAACACTTTAACAGTTTTACATTTTATACTGTCTGGAGAGGATGGGAAATGTGTGTGGCATTCTATTAAAATTTTCATTTACGTATGAAACCAATTATAAAATGTGTATCTAATGGAAGTATGCAATGGGTATCTAATGGGAATCTATTGCTCCTTACCAGATTATGGCTGAAAGGAAGAATACCAAAGCTGTAGCAGGCAGCTCCTCCAACTCCAGCACTGATGTACCCCTCCAAGGTAGGAAAACACCAGCAACCATCCTCTCTTCCCCTCACTCTTGCCTTCTTACTCTCTCTCACACACACACACAGAGAAGCACACACATACACACTCTCACAAATTATCCGTTTCCTTCACACACACACTCTCACACTCTCACACACACACACCCACAAACCCCTACACATTCTAATCCCAAATCCAACAGCATCGTGAGACATCTCCCAGCATGGTGGCTGTCTGGCCTGTCTGTTCTATTTTTTACGAGTAACACTGTGCTCCGCCTCGCTCCCGCCCCCCACCCCTCCCCTCCCCTCCATTTGCCATTTGCAGGACTTTATGTTATTTATGTTCAGGAATCAGACACAATTTCGTCTGGTCAGTAGCGCTCCGAGAGCAGGCGGAGTTGGGCCGGGCTGCAGTTACGGGAGCACGTACATAAATAAGCACTCGACTGCTCTGTTATCTCGGACTGCAGAAGAGTCTGCGTACAGCTCTGCAGACTGCTGACCTCAGCACAGTTCTCATGAGTTTATTACTCCTTCATCATGCCTGTTTATGCTAGTCCTTCATCTCTCATCCCCAGCCCCCAAAAATATGATTTTTTTGTTTTGTTTGTTTATTTGTTTGCTTTGCTGTGTTATTTTATTGATATTGTGATTGTTCTGTTCCTCCCCTCTCTCGTTATCTTCTTTGATAATTTAAGACGCGGAGCGATTTTCTGCTGAGTCGGTCAGACGGAGAGGAGAGAGTGCAGGGAAAAAGGACGATATTAGCATTTAGCACGCAGGCATGACCAACCTCATTAAAAGCCAATTAAGACAGCTTTACAGTGCCAGGCCGCAATGCCCAACCACCACCCCTGCTGAGGGATCAAAGGAATTATGGGAAATTAAAAAAAAAAATGGCAAGCTCCATCGGCCCCGCTGAATGGGTATATGCCAGCCTCTATCATTCTCTTCCCCTCTCTGCTCTCTCCTACCAAAGCCACTCATTAAATCCAGTGTTTTCATTCCTTCCTTCCCTCAGGCAGTATGTGTGTTGCTGAGCTGGCTCTGGTACACACATTCTTTAGGATTAAAAGCACTGTTTCTCTCTTTCTTTCTCCCTCTTTCTCTCGCAGTTTTGTTATCCCCTACTGGCCTTTATCAAACAGCTGTTTTTCTTGAAGCGAATTCCACCTTGCTTCAGCCTAGTTAGGCGCTACGGCGCTTCAGCCTAGTTGGGAGCTACAGCACTTCAACCTGGTTAGACGCCACGGCGCTTCAGCCTAGTTAGGCGCCACAGTGCTTCAGCCTACTTAGGAGCTATGGCGCTTCAGCCTAGTTAGGCACTACGGCGCTTCTCAGGAACAGGCCACTCAGTTACAGCAGAACAGGAGAACTCACAGGAGCACACGGACAAATAATCCCTTTATTGTAGGTTTTTTTTCTTTGTTTTTCCCTAAGGTTTAGTGAAAGGCCTGCATTTCTGCCAATTAGCAGAACATAAATGTAAACTTATATTGAGCACCTGGCTGATGCATTGGGTTCACCAGGTGACTTTCAAGACTTTCAAGTGTGTGTACATGTGTGTGTGAAAAAGCCTGGTAATGTTTGTAGTAGATGTGTGTGTGTGTGTGTGTGTGTGTGTGTGTGTGTGTGTGTGTGTGTGTGATGCAGGTGGTGGTTCAGATCTTTCACAAGTGAGCTGTTTTCTGATGTTTCTATTCTCTCAGTAGAGTTCCCCATACCAAAGACAGAACTGGAACAGAAGTTCCACGTGCTCTACCTGGGCACGACAACCGTGATTCGCCCGATAGGTAGGGCACACACACTCAAATACACACACACCATGCATAATGCCTTAGTTACACAATTTAAATGTAGGCTACATTTACCTCATGCATACACACACAAACACCCCAAAATGCAATATTGTACATGAACTTTAACCTCCCTTGGTAAATCCTCCATATAAAATCACACACCATCAGCAATGTGATTCTCAGTCTCCTTTTCTTTCTCTCTCTCTCTCTCTCTGTTGTGACACTCCTGCGCAGGTATGGACATGATTAACGGGGCCATAGACACCCTGCTCTCCTCGACTGGGAAGGAAGACTGGACGCCCGCCATCCTCAATGTGGAGGATGCTACCGTGAACGTCATCAAAGAAAAGGTAGAAGGAGTCTTGTGTGCCTTCTTTCATCTTTCCCCTCCCACCCCCCCACCCCCCCCCCAAAAAAAGTAGCACTTCAAAAGAATCTGGCAAACACTTTGAACGTGGTGGGGCTGGAGAGCATATACTCAGGCCCCTGGTCAGTGCTTAACAGACAGGATGGCAGTTGCCTCTGAGGAAATGATGGCATGGACGAGAAGTAGGCCATCCTTAAGCTTCAAACAACTGCATATACAATGTATAGGTGCCTCTGATGCCTCTGATGCCTAGGATGGCAGCTGCTCTTTTTTCAGTCCTGGTGGTGTATGGTTGGAGTGCTGCAAGGAGCTCAGCTAGATTGGCAGCAAAAAGAAATTTCTTTAGTTTAGATCACCACTAGAGATGTGAAATGACAATATACAGCCTAGGGTTAGCCTGTGTAGATAGGTTAGGCTAACTTTTTTAGCTCAGCTGTTTAACATGAGTGATTGAGCTTTAATTACCTTTGCATGAAGAGAAGCAGGCAGAGGCAGGGAGTCTGATGTTGTGGTTGGTGTCTGTCTGGCCCCTGACTCCCCTTTTCTTTGACCTTCCAGGAAGAAGAAGAGGAGGTACTGGTGGAATGCCGCGTGCGTTTCCTGTCCTTCATGGGCGTGGGCCGTGACGTGCACTCCTTCGCCTTCATCATGGATACTGGCAACCAGCACTTCCAGTGCCACGTGTTCTGGTGCGAGCCCAACGCGGCGTGTGTGTCCGAGGCCGTGCAGTCTGCCTGCGTGGTGAGTATCACCCAAGTAACCCTATACACCAACACCAACTCCTCCAAGGATTTTTATTTTTATTTTTTCCCCCAGAAAATGTATCTTGCATATCTCGATTCTACTCGCTTTTTTCAAATTGCAGCCAATAATATGCTTTTGCCTAAGGGGCTTAAAGTGAGCCTTATCTGCACTGGAGTGCAATGAACACATTTATATATGCACCCTCATTAGGACATATGGGATATTTAGCATATCACACAGAATGCATTAACCCGTTGTCATTACCACCTCCTCTTCACTTCTGCTGCTTTCTCCTCTTTGCAGCTGCGCTATCAGAAGTGTCTGGTGGCCCAATCCCCCTCCCAGAGGGACGGCAGCTCCTCGCCACCGCCCCCCGGCTCGGTGACACGGCGCGTCACCACCAGCGTCAAGCGCGGCGTCCAGTCCCTAATAGACACTCTCAAACAGAAGAAACCCACCCCCGAGCTCCCTCACCAATGACGGGGGGTCAGCCATTATCGCCCGCCATCAGCACAGCCGCGCCAAGAGCGAATGAGGGAGGTGGGGGTGAGGGATGAGAGAACGACTCAAACACACACGTGAAACTGTTAAATGTATATAAACGTACTTACAAAGGACTGTGCAGCCCAGAGAGTGAGAGCAACTACCCAACAAAAAAGGAGAAAAGTGAAAGAAACAAACAAAAGGAGAAAGAAGAACATGCTGCCACACGGTGCCGTTGCTCCACAGCCTTTCACTTTTGACCTTTTCTGTTGTCGGCGAGCTGCCTGAAGCATGCCCCGTCTCAATCACGCTCAAGTCCAAACACACGTCCTCACGGCCACAAGAAAAAAAAAAACTAAAAATGCCCCCGCGTGGTTTCTGGAACAATGGATTGTAGACCTACCAGAACTTCTCGGCTGGCCGACCGTTCTTACCAGCGGCAAAGTCAAAGTCATTCTCCTCGTTGTCTGTCCTGTGGGCATTTCTTTTTTTTCAGAACTTCTGGGATTTCTGTGCGTATTCTTGAGACACAGGACAAGGGCCAGTGCTGCGGTTTGTCCTCATTTACTCGTGCCATACTGTGCGTCATTGCAGGCAGGAGAGAACCTCCCTGTTCAAATATATGTGTGTGTATTAATACTATGTCACCAAGAATGAAACACGCTGAAAGTGAAAAGCCGTAGCGTACACGAGTGAGGGCCCGAGCGTTCAGCATTCAAACACACCTCAAACAAGTTAGGCTTATCAGGCCACACTAACCAGGAATGAGTGACTACTGCGCTACAGAAACAAGCATAAAGCATAATGATTGTGTCACATTTGCTTTCTGTCGGGATGATGAAAGCTCCAAGACTGTTCACAGCGCTGATATTCAACCTGGAATTTGACTGATACATCTAAATATGACGGCAGAAAACAGAGGAATCATATATGTGTGTGTAAAGATAAAGGTGTGTGCATTTGTCACAATTCGCCTCCACCCCCCAAAATAGTCACCACCATCTCACACATACACAGGCACATCTGCACACAGTCTAACCCAGATGTTTGTGGGGGAGACTAGCCCCCTCCAGTTGTAGGAGAGTAACCACATTCACTAATCCAGAGTCCCTTTCAAACCTCCCCATATATTAAGTGAAAAAACGAATGTGCTTTCTACAACCAAACTAAGCTCAACGTATTCACAAACTGACCAGCTGGGGGGAAAAAGAAAAGAAAAGAGAAAAAAAAAAGAAATTTCTTCTGTTATTGTCATTTTTACACCATAGTAATGTAATCCATTGTGAGAATAAAGGCATTTAAAGACAAGTATGTCTCAAAGATTTAATAATGCTTTGATTAAAATGTTAGATATGGGAGATATCGATGGAAGTATTACATTTAATTAAAATTGACTTTTTGAACCACAGAAAGAAAGAAAGACAAAGGGATGTAGACAAATGCTTATTTTATATCATCGACTGTTTGGCAGCTAAATATATCCTAAAAGAGTAAACATCAATCTTTTCTAAATTATACTGCATATCTGGTAATGGATTTGCTTACAAAATTGACTGGCATGGTCTCTAAATATCCACGTTTAATCTGCAGCTTTGTATGTGTGCATCTTTTTTAGTTTTTTTGCATGTGTGCTCATCAGTATGTGCATATGTGTCCATGTGTGTGCATAACGGTGTGAAATTGAATCGGAGCCACAAACAAGGGTACATATATTCATGTTACCCTATGTTTGTATGCGTGTGTGTGTGTGTCAGAGCCATGTGCATATGCGTACATATGTGTGTCAAAGCCAAATGCAGTTTGCAGTTGAGGTTCAGTGAAAGAGTGTGTGTGTGTGTGTGTGTGTGTGTGTGTTGGCATGTTCACACATATTCGTCTCAGATCCAAGGGCGTGGGTGGACGCACAGACCCAGGATACTGCCGCTGGAGCGCGAGGCGGGGATGGATGCGTTGCTGCTCTTCCACTGCTGGAAGGCGAGCGCGGGGTTGGAGCGCAGCGGTGGCGGGGTGCGGCTCTTGCGCAACAGGAGGTGGATGGGGGGCGGGTTGCTTGGGAACATGGCCGGGGGCAACATCAGTGCCATAGGACACAGCACCTCCTGACGACCTTTGACGACCGGGGCTGTGGATGTGGCTGTGGCCATGGCTGTGGCCGGGGCTGTGGGGGGACCAGGGAGACGGGTGGGGCGGGTGTTGGTCTTGGTGGTGGTGTTGCTTTTGTTGGTGTTGGTGTTGTTGGTGGTGTTGGTGTTGGTGTTGGTGGTGGCGTTGGTGGTGGCGTTGGTGGTGGTGGTGTTGGCGTTGGTGGTGGCGTTGGTGGTGGTGGTGTTGGTGTTGGTTATGGAGGAGGAGGAGGATGTCGCGGTGCTCCTGGTGCGGCCCAGGAGCTTGCGAGAGGGGTTGGACACCATAGATGAGCCCCTGTTGGGTGGGACACTTTTAGGCTGCCGCGGCTGGGATGAAGGTTTGGTTTTACCTGCTAGAGAAAGAGACAGGGACACACACATTAGCATTTTATTAACACTTAATCTTTTTTTTAATTTTAAAGGCACAGTCTGCAATTCTGGCAAAAAATGTATATCTGAGCTCAACAGCCAATTAAATCACACCCCTCCATTCTGTGCTCCCGAAGTGACATGTTGATTGGCTGGAATGGTGTATGGCTCAGTCCAAACCATTTTGTTTTCCATGTCCAGAGCCAGGACTCTGTATGAACACCATAATCCTCCATGAGGATTCGCTGAATTTTACCAAATATGTACTGGATTAGAATCTCAGACTGCACCTTTAAACATGATTTTGTCCTGTCTTCATTTGGGCACTAATCTTATACGGAATGAGAACACGTAACCACACTAGCATTCTATTAACACTTGCTTTAAAGCAGACGTTGCGTCTTATAGTTCTGTCTGGCCTCAGGCACGGGATCTTAGGAATGGATCTTGGGAACGCTCAGTGTCACCGAGTCATTACATCATTAATGACCCGACTCCGCACAGATTTCACACAGGCTCCAAAAACATTAATATTCCTTCACATTCTATTCACGTGGTGCACAAGAAATGGGCTCATCCTTCATCTACCAAGCTTTGAAACGGTTGGGTCATTTACGAAACCAGTGCCTTTGAAGGACACAACTAAAAGCAGAGTGTATTCCCTTTGCTGAAAAGAAGAAAGCGGGAAAAACATGAGTGGCTATCGGGAGAGCAGCCATCATCACCTCACCTCCTATGAACAGTGAGCTCTTGCTCCCATAACTCCCTATGGTGGGCGCCGAGCTGGTCGCCTTCGTCTGGCGGTTCAGGAACTCAGAGACGCGCGACTGGCTGCTCATTGATGCGTGGGGATGGGGATGGGGGTGGGGATGGGCAGAGCGGCCATGGCTGGCGGGGCCTGGGCGGTGGTGGTGGTGTCGCACACGCTTCTCCTTCTTGGGCAGCGGGTTGGTCTGGATGCCATCCAGCAGGCCCTTGGCGGCAGCGCGCGCCAGCACTTCCTGGGCCGTCTCGGTCACCTCCGGCTCAGGCTGCAAAGAGGGAAGCAGCGGGGGTTGGAGAGGAAGTCAAAATAGGAGTCAGGGAAAAGGAGAGATCAGTTTGCAGTTGAGGTTGAATGAAAGAGAGAGTGTATGTGTGTGTGTGTGTGTGTGTGTGTGTGTGTGTGTGTGTGTGTATGTATGTGAGAGACGCAAGGGTAGGGAAATTAAACACAGGTTTCAAGTTTCCAAGGGTCCTTGGGTGTTCCTTTCTTCTCGATTAATTAACTTGCTAATTGCCTTGACTTGATTTCTCAGCAGAGGTCTGGTAACAGACGGGAGGGAAAAAAAAAGAAACAAAATGCGGCAGTGCTTTGTGTCCATATGGAAGGTATTTTTGAGGGTGTGTGTGTGTTTGCGTGTGACTAGAGAGAGAGAGAGTTAGAGTTAGTGTGTGTGTGTGTGTGTGTGTCTGTGTGTGTTTAAGAGGTGCTTTGAGACTGTAAAGGCTCTCTCCTGTGGGCTCACGGCAGTCAGCCCTGCTGGGTCACCTGCTGCCTCAGCACCAGCCCACACACTCAAACTGAATAATTCACACACTGTGTGTGTGTGTGTGTGTGTGCACAAGTTATTGTGAGTTTAAGAAGGGGGTTTAAGGGTTACTGTTTGAGTGTTTGCGTGTGTGTGTGTGTGTGTGTGTGTGTGTGTGTCTGTCGCATTGGCGTTCTTGAGGGGTTTGCCCTACTGATGCTAACGTGCACAGACAGGGGGCACTGAATT
>NC_045171.1:12234457-12314457 GCF_900700415.2 Clupea harengus
ACAGGGGATTTGAGTTGTGCTGTTTGCTGTTTCTCACAATAATCAATCCACCCCATCTCAGCATTTCTTCTTCCAAGGTTTCCCTCAATGGCACCCTGGAGAACCAACCTGATGTGCTGGGCTTTGTCTCAAGCCATCCACCCATTTGAGATGACTTGATGGAGAGACTGATAGATAAGTGAGCGCTGACACCTGGAGTTCCCGTGCAATTTTTTTTTTTAACGCCTCACTACGGATACACCATTAACTCTCCGGATGTAAAAATGTCACCATCAGTCAAAAAGTAATAGTGCTACACCGTGTGAATACCATAACAGAAAAATTGAAATGAAAACCCTTTTTTGCCATACATGAATATCTTAAACAAATGAAGAGGAAGGTCATTTAATACGATCCATAGATAGTTGGGAATTGAGGAATATGTGACCATAAGGAAGTAAACCAGCAGTCAGCAGCTCATGCTACAGGAACCATGAAAGACCCAAGAGACATTCGATTCCAATTCATAAGCTTTTTTACGACACTGGTGTCATGTCATAATGATTTTATGACTTTAAATGTACAGCACATACAGTATATTATCAAGTGTTGTTGTATAATCTGTTTCGCAAGGACATCCCATTGAACCCATTATTTCACAAAAGAAATATTTATGCCTGTCTAAAGCAGCTGGCAATAGCCATGCCCTCAGGTTTCAAGTAGCACCAACCACACGATAGCCCTATGGTCCAGGGAAGATGCTGTGCAAGGAGGTCTGGAATCTGTTTTTAAATACGCTTCCTTAACTTTCTCTATGAGCAGTCGGGGGGTACAAACTGATCCCAGATCTGTTGTTTGAAGTAAAGAGGCAAGAGGGGAGGGTTAGTGCGCTGTGGCTGAGGCTGAGGCTGAGGCTAAGGATGAGGCTGAGGCTGTTCTCTTCTAGCCCCTCTCCAAAGGCAGCGGTGACCTCCAGGGTGTAATCCAGCGAGGAGGGAGCCCTGCTGCCGTGCTGATTGGATCTGTCCAGAGCTCAGTGCCCGCGATTTACTGCCCTGCTTGCCGGCCTGTCTGCAGTTTCAAACTGTGCAGGAGAGCATGCTCTCAAACACACACACACACACACACACACACACACACACACACACACACACACACACACACACACACACACACACACACACAGATACGTACACACAAACATTCACAAACCGTCCAGCCATGCACTAAACTACACATCTAGCTGGTGTAAAACAAGGCAGATCACACAGCATTAGAGGTTAAACAGGAGAGAGCGGGCTTAATGGGATGTCAACAGGACATCTGAACAATAAACTATCGCTGACACACACTCTCTCTCTCTCTCACATGCACAGACACACACACACTCTTGCTCTGTCCCTTTCTCATACACTCTCTCTCATACAATCTCTCTCTCTCTCTCTCTCTCATACACACACATATAGATACAGCAGAAGGCATGCAGCCCACGCCTCACCTTCTATCTAACCCTCACCATAAAGCATGACACAATCAGTGACAGAAGACTAACTAAGCTTAGCTTGGCTCGGGCACGCACACAGGCGCACAAGCACACAGGCACACAGGCAGACAAACAATTAATTTCCCCCAGTAAAGAGTTAGCAGCAGCAGAAGCTGTGGAGCCTTTGGAAAAAAAAGGTGGTTTTCACACCAGTGGGCAGTAAATGGTCATGGGCAGTGAGGGGCAATGGCTGTGAACCAGGGCTTAACCTCTGCAGCTCACACACACACACACACACACACACACACACACACACACACACACACACACACACACACACACACACACGTTCTTAACAAGATCATATTGGCTCACACAGCACCCTGATAATATCACCCTCTGCTTTCCTACCTACCACTGATGACTATCTGTGTGAGAGAGTGAGTGGAGGGCAATGTGTATGAGTATGCCTACACTGGCAAAATGGGATTGATTTGGTCTTAATTTGTGTGTGTGTGAGCATACATCAGTGAATGCACACGTATGGAGGCAAGGACACTGGTTATATGTCT
This sequence comes from Clupea harengus, assembly GCF_900700415.2. Taxonomy (NCBI): domain Eukaryota; kingdom Metazoa; phylum Chordata; class Actinopteri; order Clupeiformes; family Clupeidae; genus Clupea; species Clupea harengus. The sequence goes on from NC_045171.1 coordinate 12,236,492, forward strand.
TTGTATGCATGTGTGTGAGTGTGTGTTTTAGTCTGAAGAATGTGCATGTGTGTGAGAGTGTGTTTCAGTCTGGAGTATGTGCTTGTGTGTGAGTGTGTGTTTCAGTCTGAAGAATGTGCATGTGTGTGAGTGTGTGTTTCAGTCTGGAGCATGTGCATGTGTGTGAGTGTGTATTTCAGTCTGTTTTCTGTTAATTTGGTTTCTGAGCAGACATATTGTTGAGTTTAACGTGTGTATGCAGTCAAATGCGTTTGTGTGTGACTAAGTCTATGTGGATGTGTGTCTTTGTGTGTCGGTTCTGTTGATTCTGTTTATTCTGAGACTATAATCGGTTTGGGCATGTGTATGACGCATGAGCCTGTCAATGTGCGATTGTGTGTGTGTGTGTGTGTGTGTGTGTGTGTGTGTGTGTGTGTGTGTGTGTGTGTGTGTGTGTGTGTGTGTGTGCGAGTGTGTGTGTGTGTGTGCGAGTGTGTGTGTGTGTGCGCGTGTGTGTGTGTGTGTGTGTGTGTGAGTGTGTGTGTGTGTATCCATGGGAGCACCTTGTCTTTAGTGTGTTGACCCAGGCGTAGAGGGGCTGACTGCCGGCCTTCTCCTGTGTGTGTGTGTGTGAGTATGCATGTGTGTATATGCGTACATGTGTGTGTGTGTGTGTGTCTATCCATGGGAGCACCTTGTCTTGAGCGTGTTGACCCAGGCGTAGAGGGGCTGGCTGCCGGCCTTCTCCTGCTTCTTCCTGACACTGTCGGGCAGCATGCAGTCGATGGTCAGCAGGTCGTGTTTGATTCTGCAGCGAGCCAGCGAGGCTGCCAACTTTGTCTTAGACCTGCAGGAGATGAGCACAACTCAACCAATGCTGACACACACACTACTTGACAGGCTTCCGCCCACCCCCCCACACACACTCAGTCAGTTAGTCAGTCAAAAATGTTCACATGACCCGAGGACAAAACGCACTTCCTCCGTCCATCTGTTCTCATTTATTTTTCATCTTCTCTCCCTGCCTCACTTTCTAGCTCACCCTCTCAATTTGGATCCCTGAAGACTCATGCCCTCGAAAAGAAGTTTCTAGATTTTTGCGTCAGATGTCTCGAGGCTCAGAAGGTTTTGGTAACTGGAAAAAGTATCTATGTCGTCCGAGAGCTTTATGTCTGACTTTGCTGCAAGCTGTATTACCCCACCAAATCCACTGTGTCATCTCTACCATTGTTGTACATCAGCATCCTACAAGCTCAGTGCAAATATGAAACTGATTTGATAGATGAAATGAACCCTTATGAGGGTGACCATTAAGTTGACTGTGAGTCAATACCTCAGTTTTTCACTCCAGACCCTATCCTGGACACTCTCTATTCAGGATTGTTTCAGCCAGATGTTTTACTTCTACACTATAGCATAATATAGTAACATGGCTGTGAATAAGGAGCTTCAATGGGATCTGTGACAGACATTGCAGATACACTCCTTGAAACCTGAGCTGAAAGTCGCACTGAAAGTTTTTTCATGAGGAAAGGAAATGTCTCTTTAACAGTTCATCCGGAACAAAGGAAATGAGGAAAAGATAAGCAATGACAGACTACTGACCATATCTCTAGGCAAACCAGTTTGATTGTTGTAATTTGTGCCAAGCCATGAAAATGCTTTCACCCTCCCTGAACACATAGCCGATATGTTATCTTAGATGTTCTCTTAAGCCGTGGTCAGACACAGTCACAGCACAAATAAATGTCTGTCAAATAAAAAAAAATCTATCGTCTTCAAAAGCTACATTTGCCAAATTATCTTTTCCAACAATTACACATTGAAAAATTCTCTGAGTTAATTCCAATATGTAGGGGGAAAAAATTACTTTATCACACTGCCGAGTGACAGACGTTTAAGGGTCGCAGAAACACGCTGCACCTACTTCAGCAGGCACTCCTCCACCTCCCTGACCTGCGGCATCGACTCTTCCCTCTCATTGGCTGGGCGCTCCCAGGGAACAAACTTCCTGTCCTGGAAGTCATAGAGCATGATAGCCACCAGACTCATCAACTCATCCGGCTAGAGAGATAGAGAGAGAGAGAGAGATAGAGAAAGGGAGGGAGAGAGAGAGAGAGAGAGAGAGAGAGAGGGAGAGAAAGGGAGAGATAGAGAGAGAGAAAGAGGGAGAGAGAGAGAGATAGAGAGAGAGAGAGAGAATGAGAGGGAGAGAGAGTGAGAGGGAGAAAGAGAGAGAGGAAAGAGCAATAGGCAGACGGAAACAGAGAAAAATGACACCAAGGAAGGATGTGATAAGGACGGAGGGATGGAGGAGGAGTGAGGGTGACAGAGTGCAGAGAGGTGACGAGAAGTGAGATGATGGGGAATGGAGCAGAAGGTGAGAGGGATGAAATAGCAAGGTGTACAAGACAGAGTACCAGAGTGACCGAGAAAGGGAAAGAAAGAAAGACAGAGAGACGGAATGAGAAAGAGAGGAGAGGGAAAGAGCAAAAGAACAATGACACAACCATAGATTTTATCACCAGATCAGTCTACCTCCGCAAAGCATCATCAATATCCATAATTAATAGATGTCCCTCCAATAACATTGTAATAATGTAATGTCATAATGTCTGTATCAGTCTTTGTTATACTGCCGCCCTTCCAGGGCTAATGACCATCGACCGCCATCTGTTAGAACGCTCTCATCAGTTCACAGAGTGAGACATCAGGAAGCGGTGCATGGGTGATCATGTGTTGCGCAGTATTGATCAAGTGTCAGACTGACGGATGGCAAATCTGTCAGCAGGAGCTGAGACATAGCTCTTTCCGATGCAGGATATAGCCTCCACGCGTAGCAACGCCCACGCACACAAACAAACACAAATATATATATATAAACACACACACACACACACACACACACACACACACACACACACACACACACACACACACACACACACACACACACACACACACACGAACGCACACACACACACAAAGCATGTCTGTGCACATATGGATATACACATACAGACAAATACTCTCTCTTCCTTTTGCTCGCATACATACACACACACATACACACACACACACGCCAGGTATCGATGTGCACATCTGAATATGCAAATACACCCGAATGTGCTCTCTTTTTCTCTCTCTGCATCTCTCTCTCTCACAGACGTGAGCACACAAAAATACACACACACAAAAAAAACAGACATAGACATAGACAAAACATACACAGACAAACATACACAAAAAGGCACATACAAACATGCAAACAAACATAACCACACTCTCACACATACACACAGACAGACACACACACACACACACACATTTGGGAGGCATCCTGCGATGAACCACATACTCTCTCTTAATTAAACTCAGGAGGAGGGTGTTAATGTCTGCGACTCCCAATCCCAACTTGTCTCTCCACCCAACTAACCGTCCTCCCCTCTACTCACCCACTGCTGCCATTGCCACAGGCAGGCAGAGAGAGGACATTACAAACAGATGGTGCTGCTCAGTAGCAACAGACTTCCATGGCATCACCACAGGTCTAACGCTAGATGATGGAGCACACTGATGGAAAATGGACATCTATGGGAATTTTCCCCATTTTCCCCTTTTCCCCTTTTTCATAGGTGGAGACAGGGAGTGATGGGCTCTGGATTAAGCACTGGGAAGACTGGATGGTTACCCTCCCTCTTCTTCCTGTTCCCCCTCTTTTTTTACTCGTTCGTCCTCTGCCAAGGTTGAAACCTGGGGCCGTGAAGTTCTTTTCCCCTTTGGTCGCCCGGCAACAGCATCCCATATGGGATTGTGTCCGAGGAAACCAGATTGTCCCCTGCCGCCAAACATTGCTCAGGGAAGGAAGGGTTACCATGGGGACAGCCCACGGGGTCAAGCGCTTACAAGGATTTGAAGTTAAGAGCGCTCAGGAGTCGATTGTATGTCTCAGCGTGTTAATTGACATGTCGGCAGGCTGCACATGCATGTTTCTCTGTCCTGCCGTCAGGAAAGTTTTTATTTTTTTTTTTGTCCTAATTCTCATTTTCTGCTTGACTGAGATTGAAGCCCCAATTTACTTCACACATGTTCCACTCTACGAGGGCCTTTGTTTTACAAGCAGGTAGTCTTTTTTAACACCCTACCTCCCTGTGTTGGTCCTTGGCCCACACTCCCCCCTCCACCCTATTATATTTTCTCTCATATCCACCATTCTCTCTTTCTCTCTCTCACTCTCTCTCTCACTCCCTCTCTCCCTCTCTCTCTCTCTCCCTATCTCCCTCACTCCCTCTCTCTCTCTTTTCCCTCTTTATCAAGGTTGAACTTTATGGATGGTGTGGGTGGAGGTGCAGGGGCAAAGTGAGTTCTAAAGAGCGGTTCATTGTGTCTAGAGTTTATGGTCTCTCTCTCTCAGGATGCAGAATAACGACCTGCCAAGCCGCCAGCGCAGCAGCCATTCATCCTTCACTGCGGCTATATTTTACGCTCTCTCTGTGAGTGTGTGTGTCTGTGTATATGTGTGTCTGTGTGTGTGTGTGTGTGTGTGTGTGTGTGTGTGTGTGTGTGTGTGTGTGTGTGTGTGTGTGTGTGTGTGTGTGTGTGTGTGTGTGTGTGTGTGTGTGTGTATGTTTGTGTGTGTGCATGCAGGCATGCACACAGGTCTGTGCATGTCTACACAGTGCATGTTTGTGTGTGTACACACTGTGTGTACACACTCTGTGTGTGTGTGTGTGTGTGTGTGTGTGTGTGTGTGTGTGTGTGTGTGTGTGTGTGTGTGTGTGTGTGTGTGTGTGTGTGTGTGTGTGTGTGTGTGTGTGTGTGTGTGTGTGTGTGTGTGTGTGTGTGTGTGTGTGGATACGAATGCATGTTTGCACAGATTTGTGTCTTTGCCAGGCTTTGCCAGGCTTAAGAATGCAACATGCATCTCTACTCTGCTAGAATATCAATATTTTTAATTTCCCTCATGTCAGGTAAGAGTAAGAGTAAAAGCATTTAACTTTTTAAGTATCAATAAACATTTTAATTCATTAATACTTCCCTCAAAGCACAAAATGTCTAGGTTTCAAAGGTTTTCTGGGCATGGAGCTATACGAAGCCATGCAGCACAGGCCCTTTAGTGTGAGAGTTCATGGGTTCATGAGTTCTGCAATGAGTTCACGAGTTCGATCCCCCTGGTCAACAATGGCAACCGACCGTGTTTACATTCCGTCCACACTAAAGCCAGCCGCTCCCACACCACCCTAGGGCCTGTGCTGGCAGGTGATTAGAGTGGAGGGCACCTGCACACACACACACACACACACACACACACACACACACACACACACACACACACACACACACACACACACACTAGGCCAAACACAGAGGCTACAGGGCAGTGTCTGGCATTCCCAGCTCCTCATTCACACCATTAATTTGCTGTCAGTGGCACACACACTAAAGTCATTTTTTGCTTTCAATGTCCAGGCTATTTAAGCGGACCGTCAGGTGCTGGTGCTGCAAAGGTAGCGTTAGCCAAAAAACACGGATGGAATTGCTAATGATGGATGAGCGCTGATTCCTGCAGGACGATAAACTGCAGTGTGGGGTTTGTGATTAACTTCGCTGCTACCCACAACCCCCGCTGCTTTGAGACGCTCGCCTCCTGCTCAGCATCAAGCACAGTGTGATACTGGGGCTGTTAATTGAGTCCACAATATGCTGTACAAGCTATAAGAAAAGTTGCCATTTAATACAACTGATTTAATTACGTAAAAATATATATGCATTATATGTGTGCAGGACCTTTTTTTTCATTTACTGATTTAGCTGGCACATTTGAGTGTATATATTTCAAATTTTGATCTGTATATGTGCACTGTTCTCTGGGTATCGAGCCTATGATATTGGTGTTATGAACACCTGGTTGAGCTAGTTGAGTAACACATGATACCATTGAAAACAATATAGATACAACGTTTTCTGCATAGATCTTCTGTGAGAAGGAAATTACAAATGTATGACTGATATATACACTCACCTTTACTAAAGAGAAAAAATGCAAGCATTTCTAGCGGCAGCCGTGTTTGCACTCACCATTGGCTGACAGAGGTAAAAGCAGCTGTCAATCATGATGTCCTCCAGCAGCTCTTGATCTACAGGGAGGGGGTGGGGAAAGAAACGAGGCAGTTAAGTTACGGCCTCATCATGACACCGTGGGAAAGGCAAATGTTATTAGACGGCGGTCCCAGTGACCTCACCCATCTTTAATATGTGCTTCTCATAACTCTGGGGTTAAAGGTTAGAGTGCAGCTAGTGATCCTGGCAGAGAGGATATGTGTGTGTGTATGTGGGGTTGGGGGTTGGCGTACGGTGGCCCCTGAGGCAAACCCTTAGATAAAATTCCAATCACTCTGCTTTCATGGAATAATTACTCTTATCACAGAAATCACTACATTCAATTATATGGCCAGAGAAACCCAGACAGGTTCATTTAAAACACATGCCTCGGTGGAGTCTGCGAGGGCCGGGCCCCTTAATGAAGTCCAATTAATCAGGAATTTAATCCATATCGAATAATGGGAGTCGGGATTACGGGGGACACTTTTGAGGGCGGCGTAGGTAATCCTTTATGGAGGAGGACTTTTATGCAGGGAAGAATCTTAATCACAGTACTTTAACATCCACTAAACTCTGGCTGGACACTATGAAATGTTAATCAATTTTAAACATGTCCCACTTTATGATGTCTCTGACTTTATGAGGCGGGAGAGTCTAGAATGGACAATGTACAAACACAGGGATACACAATGGCAAGACATGTGCACATAAATCAAACAAATGCACAATTTCTACATACCTGTTTTCACGTAGCTATCCAATCTGATATACTACACAGACAGAAGATTGAAAATGCATTTCTCCATCAAACATCAACCTTGGAATAAGATTTCCTTTCGGCAGCTATCATAAAGAGAACATCTGTCCACCAGAACAGCAGGTTCCCTCAAGAGCCCAACACCATCTCAAAAACTGTGCACCAAAGACTGAATTTTTATGTGTGAAGGAAGGAAGGTACAAAAAAAAAGAACGAAAGGAAAAAAGAAAGAAAGAAAAAAGAAAGTACAAAATCCATTTTATCTAGGTAGGATTTAAGCATGCCAATCCCTCAGACCTAGCAAGATGTTTGTTCAGGGAATTCACTCAATATTCTGCATTAAGGAGGATGCCTTCAGACAATATTCAGATGCACACATATTTGCAGCTTGTGTCTACTGTAGCAAAAATAGCAAAAATTGGGTCTTTCCGTGAATGCCAAAACGAAATGTGTGTAGGTTAGGGAGTGTGTGTGTGTGTGTCAGAGAGAGAGAGCAAGAAATTGAAGGCCATCCAAATACCTTGGTGGCTGAACTAGGTAGATTAGGCTGTAATCTTGAGTGACACACGGGATCTCTCCACCTGTCCATCACTGGTGGATGTCATGGCTACAGAGCGGTTTCCATGGCCATCAGAACATCATGACATCAGAATATTTTCCGATCCGCACCACAGGGAAACCGTAGCTTGAGTGTATGCCTCTGTGTCTGTTTTTCATGTGTGTGTCAGAATACAAAATTCAAGTGTCCTTGTATGAGGTGGCACTGTACCCACGCACACACACCCACACAGCCAGCACCACCACTACTGACTAGCATTAATGATAGATGGTGCTGGGCTTTTCCAACCAGCTTGACTGCTCAGAATCATTAACGTTGACGCTGTGGTCATTATTAGCTTTATAATTGCTGAGGTAGAACCCGTCGCCATCACATTACGCAGTCGCTGGGTATTCTGAACTTCCTGGGGGTTGGGGACACAAACGCTCTCAGCCTCACTGCACATGGTCATTTCGTTTCTCCACCATGAAATCCCTAGGGGCCCTGGCACTCAGCCAGCCAGCTCAGGTAGAGGGAGAGCATGAGGTAAACGGGGAGTAAAAAAATGTGAGGGAGACAGGAAGAGAGAGAGAGAGAGCAAGTGAGAGCGCAAAGAATTGATCAAGTTTATGGAGGACGTTCTTCACACCTCCTCAGCATATTTTTATGACAGAGGAGGCAAAAGAACACGATGTCTGGCCATGCTAATGGATGAGCGATTGAACCTCACTCATCTGTAACGATCAATACACCTGGAGAGATATTTATCAAAATCACAGAGGAAGCTCCCAAGCTTTCCCCAACCCAATACCTTCCCTCTCTCTCTATCTTTCTATGTATCTACCTAACTACGTTCACTCCTTTTTTGCAGGGATCATTCCCTTTTGGGGTGGTAAAAGAAATAACACACGCAAGACCCAACAGTGGGGAAAAAAACACACAACACACTCCAGTCAAGCAAACCTCTGTCAGAGCGCACACACTGGCCTTTAGAGGAAGCGGAGGACTGTGTGGTGATGTCCTCACCCCTGGCCCAGGTCCTGCTTCAACACAATGGCCCATGATAGATGACCGCTGAGAAACAAAAGCGCAGGAGAGCGAGAGTAAAAGGGAGGGAGGGAGGAGAGGAGGAGGAAAAAAAAAACGCTGACAGATGAATACATTTCACTGAGCTCCTATTTCTCCTTTTTATCGTTCTGTGTGCTCTGCCTTCTCTCCTCACAATTACACATCCATCATCGGATGAGGTCACAGCCGGGGAGACGTCCCTACTTGGCGACGGGTTTTAATCAGGGCAGCGCTAGATGGCTTACACATTATTCCTCAACACAGGGTTGATATTTACTGAAGTGTTTTGGCCAAAAGGAACCATTAGTCTCCCTCAAGGGTAACATGGTAATAAACCACTTTGACCTTTTTTTTCCCTTTTCTTCCACCTTCCCTCGTTTGTGTTTTTTTCCTTTTCTCTCCTCACTCGGAAAGCCCCGGCGGTCAGAAGTCGTTTTCGCCAAAGCCCTCCGACGCACTCCTACAATCAGATCACGGGCCCTGTTAAGCATTTCCAATTCCCCCTGCAAGAAGTGTATCAATGCTTACAAATTGATCGCGTGTGCCGGGCGGCATGAGAATTACCCACGAATGATCATTAGGCCTGGCCCTTTCCTGCCAAGATATGGAGGGAGGGAAGAGATATCGCCCCCCTGGGGATGTCATCGTACTGCCTGCAAGGTTATCCAACCAGTAGAGTCAGTGCCCTCCAAGTTTCGCACCTGAGCTCATTTGCATTGAGTAATTCCCCCTAATGTTGGGAAAGGGAGGCCCATGTGTTTGTGCGTGTGTGTGTGTGTGTGTGTGTGTGTGTGGCTGTGTGTGTGTGGCAGAGGAAAGAGGGAACAGTCTCTATGGTGTGGTGGTGTGAGAGCTGGAGAGGGAGATGCAAAAAGCCAAGGCTGAAATGGCTATAAATGGCCTCCTCCCCGGCAGGAATCAAAGGGCAGGTAGGGTCAAGGCTAATGAGAAGAGAAAGAGAAGGGGGAAAAAAGCGAGGCTAAAGAAGAGAGAGAGAGGAATGGGATCCTCATTGTAGGTACATTGGCTCTGCCCTCATGCAGGGGTACGAAAAAAAATTCAGTTAAATGGTGTCACCCTCACACGGACAGCACCAAAAAAATGTAAGGGCAATATCGCTGGATGGGGCACCAAATTAATGTGGGTGCAATTGTGCATAAAATGTTAATACTTTCCTCACGAGGACCACTATGGTTGTTGGTGATCTCACCCGATTGGAAAGGCATCAATCAGTCAACACAACAGCAGATCAATTAAATTAAACACATGTCTACCGTAGTGGTCAAAAGAAAAAAAATCAGGCCCAAATCAGTCTCATAAAAAAGGCTTATTATATACACTAAGCTATCAATTCGGAACTCTGATCTTAAGAACTACAACCTAAATTACCATATTAATAGCTAGTAAAGGTTGAAGGTTTTCGGAGTTCTGAATAGTAGAGGTTGGCAGCATTCATTTTTGTGTAACATTAAATAGACCAGCATATGTAATCAAAAACATTTATTGACCAAAAAAATGCACAATGTGTAATCTAACTACATGTACCTGTGAGTGTGTGTGTGAGTGAGTGAGTAAGTGAGTGAGTAAGTGAGTGAGTGAGTGAGTGAGTGAGCAGGGGAGTGAGTGAGCGAGTAAGTGAGAGAGAGAGAGAGAGAGAGAGAGAGAGAGAGAGAGAGAGAGAGAGAGTGAGCATGTGTGCTCAAGAGGGCACATGTTGGATGCCAGCCAGAAAGAAAGCGTACACTATGTTTCTGTTTTGTGTTCCACGTGTTTATGTGCCGGCATGAACACACGTGTTAAGTCAGAAACAAAGGAGTTTGTGAAACGGGAACTTTGAGATTCCTCTCCACATGTGTGGCTAAGTTTACTTGCATGTAATCCGAGTAGGATAATGGTTAGGAAAGAGGAAGGCAAGGCCCTGCGGGACTATGAAAAGATATCACAATAAAGTTCAGTGAACAACCAAATAAAAATATGAAGAGTGACAAAGTTAAGCAGTCCGATGCTTAGCCACGTAAATGATTACACTATGCTAGCTAGATATCTGCCCAGTTATGTTTGTGGTTCTGAAGTTGGTTGCAGTCTTTGCTGTGCTGTGTTCCGATGGTGCAAGTTGGAGGAAACCAGTCGCTCCTTTGATCTCCTTGCAGACTTTGCAGGTCGTATGCTAACTCCCTTTGTTTTTCCTGTTGCTTGTAAGGTTAGCTAGTAGACTTCTGTTTCTGTTTATTAGCTCATACACTTTGTTACTCTCAGTTAACGATGGGTACTTAGCTAACAAGGAATCTTAGCCAGGTCCTCAGGTCGCTGCTGTAAGACGAGAATTCGGTGCGGAGTCATTACTCCAGCCAGCACTCAGCGCATGGAGATAGTGGCTTACATTTCACAGTGAAAGTTCAGTTAAAACACAAAATGAACAGATGTATCTGTGGAGTTCCAAGTCTCCAAGGGGGGAGAGAAATAGAGGTGAAAGCGGGAAAGGAAGAATAGAAACAGTGAAAATTGGGAAATCTGCAAAAAAAAACAAGCAAGGTAGATGAATAGGGAAAAAACACAGGGCACTAGAAAAGACTGAAGTAAGTGGGAATGAAGCAGAGAGACAGAAAGAGAGAGCAAAAGATTGTTGACAAGAGAGAACCACAGGGATATACAGAGATTTCTGGTGGGAGATTTCTGGTTTCTCATTTGGGGTTGAGGGCGTGTGCAAACACTTCCACATCAGCATTTGCATCACCCCGAGAACCTACATACTGTATGTGTTTGTGCTCCTGGAGTACAGGCCAGATAAGAGAAATAATCAGATAATCCATACAAATGCTCTTTACCATTTTCACCCAGCCTTGTTTTTGCCATTTAAGGGTTTTTTTGTTTTGTTTTATTGAACAATCTACCTTACTTCGATTTTGGATCATTGTCATTCGCCTGCAGGGTATTAGACTAAAGTGTGTGTGTGAGTGTGTGTGGTATGCTTGTGTGTGTCAGACATATTGATCCAGCCCATGGACTGGCCGTTTGCAGATACGGGGAGATTAAGAATCTCCTTCCCAGGTGTGTCATGTCATCCACATCTGTGTGCCTCACACTCAGCACACACACACAACAACCCACCATCAGAAAAATCAGGCCAGGATCAATCGCAGGCTATTCATTGCTGTTAATTCATTTCACAATACTAATCTATGCAATTAGATTTTCCCTAGACTCTCAGTTTGCTTGGCTGAAGTGGATTTGTACCAGGGAGTGCATTTCTCACTGTGACTAACATGAGTTACAAGGAAAAAACACTGTTAATCGTTTTCTTCAGAACAACTCACGCTTTGGATTTTCAATAGGTTGAGTAGGTTGAGAGGAGGCAGCACAGAGAATTCCGAGAGTGTCAGTAAAGTGTCATGGGAAACGTAGGCTTACTGTTAATCCAGCACAGTGACACTGATAGATAGCGCAAACTCACTTGCTGTCCTCGCTTGTCCTACAGTACATGTGCCCCTCACATAGGGAGAGAGAAATCAATCAAACCCCAATCCTACACACACACACACACACACACACACACACACACACACACACACACACACACACACACACACACACACATAAACTTCCACCCATCCCCACCCAGCAGTCCCTCTCCACCACTGCCTCCTGCTGACATCATCTAATAACCTCTTATCGCCTGGGCGACCACACTCCTGTGAATCTGAGCGCCCAAGCCATTTCTGGCCCCTCAGATAAGCGATTATGGGCTCAGCTGATTTGTGGCACCACAGCTGGCCCTCTCCCCAGACATTCCCCATTTGCCTTTTTGTTTTTCCAGTCGTCTTCAATTCAATCTCCCCATTCAGTTCCCAAGAGGCATCTATTCTCATTTATTTTTACGGATAGTCATCCATGTTATTTGTTTTCCCTCTAAATCGATCATTTGAATTCATAGAGGAAGTAATAGAATAATTTTGTGGTACTTGATTTCTGTGACTATAATGGAAGAGTCAAAACATGCAAACACACACAGAGACACACACAGACACAAACAGTTTTGACTTACATTTCAGTGCATTGAAGGCAAGCTCATAGGCACAGCGCTGTGTCACATCATCTCTGGTCTCAGGCATCGGACCGCTGGTCTTCGTGCCAAAGCTGATGAGGCGGTGGGCTGCCGGCTTCTGTATGTGGGAGTTCTGAAAGATGGAAGCGGCGAGGAGGTACACCTTGTCAGGAAAACCCCTCTGGCTGTTCTCTCCGCCCAGGTAAAACACCTGGGGGTTGCCTGAGGTGCTGTCTGCTTTGGAGTCTGACTTGGCCCTGTCCAACAGAGTCAGGTCTTTCAGGCTGGAGATCTGGGTGGTCCTCCTGGAGCTCCTGGATAGGGTGCGGCGAGGGGCGTCTTGTTTCACCATTTTTCCAACTTCAACCAGCCCCTAATGACAGACACCTCTGCCTTTGTGCCAAAGCACTACCAGAAAAAAGCCAAGTCGGACGTTACAGGGAATAAATGACAACACACACCCACAAAGTTAACTTCACAGAGAACTTGGTTTAATGGATGAATTCTCGCGACTAATGGTGGGACAGAAGCCAATAAGTCCTTCGCTGAGAAAAGATCAAATCATGTCACCCAGCATATTTGAAACCGTTTTTGGAAAAACAACATATAGAAGCCTTATTATTTAGCATTAGATACACTCCTTCAGTGCGCGTATGGGTGGCACTGTAGTTATTGCTTTCCCAATGAAAGTGTAGGCCTATTGTTTTCCTTTGCATAGTAATAACTATACCATCACTACAGTCTAAACATACAGTTAAACATTATACATCACACACCATGCAAACAAAAACTTAATGAAGCCAGTCAAACATCATAAGAACTGTGCACCCGAAGTGCCAAGGTTCACACTCCCTGGCATTGCGCTGCCAAAAATCACCCATTGACAATTATTAGACAACTATTATGGTCTCTACTTTAACTTCACTGGAATCAGCGCAGAAATCATTAAGACACTAGGATAGATAGCATAGAATAACAACAATGAGCAATACAAGTTATGCTTTCGTTAAAATGGATGTTGAGACAAATCAAATAAAAAGACCCAAATCTGTGATGCCTTTCTGTAGCCTTAGGATAGCTTTACACGTGATGTCCCTACACATCACATAGCTAAATCTATAACGTTAGAAGTAGCCTACATTTTGTCACGGTTAAGATTTCAAAACATGAAACAATTACCATATGATAAGATAACGTTAGGATAACCTGTTGTTAGTTAGCTGATAGGAAATGGTAGCATTAAGTCTTACTTAACTCTTAATTAACAAAACCTATTTAGCCTAGTTTACAGGTAACGTTATCAGTTAACGATAGCTGTCTAACTCCTATAATGTAATCCTAGTGGCATCAAGTGGTTGATTCACAAGTGACCTGGATATATATATATAAAATACAGTCTTTAAAAGTCTCATTACTGAGAGAAAATAAAAGTTGGAATTGTGTTTTATGTTTATGTTGAACTTACCCAAGTTGTCACCAATGTTAGGTGTCTTCACTGAAAACTCCTGCAGATGAATCGGTAACGTTAACAGCTTCTTTGGTCAATTCCCATTAGTCGTAGCCCAGATCGTCAAGCTTAACATTCGGTAAGAATTTTTGGCCATCGAAAATACACTTCATCTTCACTTTAAAATATGTGCTAACTTGTCTGCCTTAACGTTGACTTTGTATACTCACTATTGTCGAAGTTTGCGTGTCCAGCTAACTTGTAATTTTAAAGCACAGCAACCCCAGGCTTACCTTGGGCGGGCACTGTGAAGAATCACTTCACAGCCAAAGACCGTGAAAAAAATCACGTGTATCGTATAATGCCAGACAGTATAAATTACAGTGTCTTGTAACCTTATAATCTTGCGAATACTTCTGCTAAAGTACCTCGCCAGCAAGTTTGCTAATCATAACATCCATTACATTGGATCGAAGCCTCGGTCACCATGGTAACTATATGCAAATAGGTTGGTACCTCTGTCATGAATTTGGTTAGACATGTTTCTGTCTAGGCCTTATAAGGCCGTGTTTGTGTGTGTGGGGGGGGGTGGGGGAATCAACCATTTATTGACAAAAGGGCCCAGGACATTCAGTGCTTAACTTCCTTTTTTTTTGGTAAGCGCTCTTGAACACGGGGATAACATTTTGATGTGTCTCTCTGCGAGTAGGTCTGCACGATTCTGCGCTACACACTGTAGACCCACTATTGTTTAACTGAGTAGGCTATACTAAGTAGTCTACAGTGTCATTCAACGAGGCTACTGTGCTTATGTCCTCCAAATGATCTTCACATTTTAGAATTTAAGACTGAAGACTAAACATTAAAGAAAAGCTGTGGATCAGGTCATGCAGGGAAGTGACACATTTATGGGACCGGCATTATGATATGAATAAGATAATGTTCACACAAACATTGGACTAATATAATAACATAACATAAAAAAAATCCTATACACATGAACTCACTAAGGAGATTACAAAGGAAAGAATAAGACGTGTAAGTTAGGCCTACAGTAAACTATAGGCTAAGCAAGTAGGCTACAAACCTTTAAATCTATTTTTAGTCATTTTCTAATGTCATTACCCCAAAGTCAGTATTGACCCATATAACTTTATTATCATTAACCCCTCATTATGAGAATTATAAATCAAGCTTATGGCTGAACTTGACTGACAAATAGAACTTCTGTAACACTGTAGTTATTCTCCTCACAAATGCACCTTCTCAGACTGTAAATGTGTTTTCAGCAGGTGCTTTCTCCATGGTATTTCACTTCATGCTTTTACCAAAGAGTCAGGTGGGAATATTTCCATCTAAACAATACAAAAATGAAAGGCTTGGGGTAATTTCACCACTTCTTTTCCCCATCCTCTGCGACAGTCCGCCACCTGCCACTGTAACTGATTACAGCCCACACAGGACTCCCCACTGCTTTCCATACTGATGGGGTACCTGCATGACAGCTAGTAATATTAACCCTGAAAAACTTACAGCTCACACAATCTCTCTCTATATTTTGCTAATACAATCCACACATCCATACATTTAGACAAAAACATCCCTGATGTGACAATCCCTCTAGGAAGATGATTATAGGTGCCCCGTCTTAAACTGTGCAGGATTTTGACCCCTGGTCACATCAAAATGGCAGGTTCTCCCAGGATGTGTCAGAGAAGAGATGGTGCTTAGATAAAGTAAATAAGTGGTCCAACAATTTCTATCGTGTTGACTTAGGGTCGCTCGTGAAGCCACTCAATTTCATACACGGCCGCACTTTACAGCGGCACCCAAACCATCTTGTCACTGCAGAGGGCATACCATATCTCTCTATTCGGATGACTCACCTGCTGGGGACCACAAATAGCAGCATACTCTGGAATGCATATAACCCTCAACTGGTGTGAATCTGAACCAGATCAGGGTCGGATCTGTTTCAGAGTCCACGTAGGAGGTCTTGTACCTACCTCAGCAAAGGGCGTAGTGCCTCCCATACATGAATTCTGCATTACCTACTTTAATCAATAATAATAAGATGTCATCACTGCATTAAACTTAAATTAAGTTGAATGTAAAGCTAGTGTGGGTCTCTCCAAATCATTGGGGAAGTTAAGGTTTCAGGCAGGTTCACGAATGTGGAGTCATGGGTGGTTGCTGCCCTCTGCTGTACCAAAGTTGGTGACGCATTCTCTTTTCTGTTATGTTGAGTTGTACCCAGATTACTGTTAATGGAAGTAACACTAATGATGGTCTTCACAGGCTTCAGGATTAGGGTCAAGATGGGTGGAGAATGTAATATTTGTATCCTCTCTGAATTTTTTTTTCTCTGGATGACAATGATCTTTTGTTCTTTTGTTCTTCTGTTTACGCAGCCTCTTCATGTGAACGTGCATGGGTGTGGGTTTCAGTAAACGTGAGTAATCAGTTGAATACAATCAGCTTTTAATGAAGTTGTAGATCATGTCCAGTTCTGTGCTGTCCCTATTAGTAAACACCTGAGGGCACTGCCTATTTAGAACACTGGGGCCATTAGGACCTATTTCTGTGTCCTTGGCAGTACCACACTGTGTCACAGGGGGACTGTGTCAAAACCAAAACAAAGGGGGAGAGAAAAGTAAAAACTACATTCATAATTGAACGGGGCACTTTTCTTTTCAGAATGCCTCATTCATAAACTGAACAATAATATCAAATTAACCTTTTGATATTATTCTAACACAGCTCCTGTAAAATAGCATATCAATTACGTTCTGGGTTGCATGCACTACAACATAAAAACCAGGAAAGGGAACATAGTGAACTGCACTTCCATTGAACTGCATTTCCACCACGGCCACACAAGGGTGGCATACGTCACCTTGATTGAGCTGGGACGCAGAGGGGCTCTGAAATGCATAATTGATGTTCCTGCATATTACCTTACATCTTCCATTGGCTCAGCCGGAACACAAAGTCATCACCAATCATTAACAATGCAGCTAATTATTTTGAAAGAAAAATAATTCCTTGCTCGGAAGACAGGGAGAGCCCTTTCTAATTTAGAGTTGGTGTCTGATTTCAGACAGAGAAATGAGATAAGGCCATCAGTCCACAAGTCATATTTTACAGCTTCCCTTTTCCATGCCATTAACACTGACTAGATGGCTGGAGATCAGTCTACCTGCACAAAGCTCAATAACAATGTTAGAGTGTGTTTGTGCGTATTTCCAGGGGGAACAAGGGTGTGTATGTGTGTGTGTTTGTGTGTATTTCCAGGGGGAACAAGGATGTGTGTGGATGTGTGTGTGCGCGTGTGTGTGCGTGTGCGTGAGCATGTGTGCGCGCGCCCTTGAACACAGCAGAATGTCCCAAGTATATTTTATTGTCTGGGCAACTGAGTGAAAAAAATATAATTTTCTGTAATATACAAACATTCTGTACATGTACCTTACATTTGCCTATAATGAGACAATCTTTAGTGTGTTAATATTATCATTTTTACTATTAGACACTATTACACACTCAAGGTAAACAATCAAAACATAAAACATATGATTTAGGCAATAGAACCATTTCAATAGAACATTAAGGCAATAGATAATAGCAAATAATATACAGATCAATTTAAAAAAGACAAACCAAATCCTCTAAAGGACCTCATTGCACCATTTTAGTTTCTAAGCATAGAAAGCTAATACTTCTGTAAAGTGGGTGCAAGTGTCAGAGGTCAAGAGGAAGGTATACTTACCAAGTAGATAAGCATGAGGTTAGATGTTGTGAGGGGCTTTGTTTGTACAAAATAAGCTTTCATGGATACTACACATTCAGTGCTTTTCCTTGAGTGAACTGTATCGACTGCTCATTGGGGAGTTTTCCCCATGATAATAATACTCATGAGGAAGACCATGGCGAAGAATATCCACATGAAAAACCTGTCCATCACTTTAGCAACCTTCTTCCACTCAGCGACCTTGACACAGGTGGCCCGCTGCTCACGGAAACAGTTGGCGATGTATTCCACGTTGCGCACCAGCTTCGAGCTGTCCTCTGGAAGTAGCCCCCCGTCTCCATTGTTGTGATGACAGCAGAATCGACAGGAGTGGATGGTCATGTAGGTGGGGTGCTTCTCCTCTTCGGGACAGCAGGGTGGGGGAGCTTCCTTCAGGCAACTCTTTGACTCAAAACCCTCATAACTCTGTGAAACCTGGGGGTTAGGGCTGGAGAGCTCTTTGTGCTCCTCAGGGATGTTGGGAAGAGGTTGAGAGCAGGACTTTGGGTAGCCTCCTCCATCCTTCTGGTTTGCTGGACCTGTGGGTCCCTTCGGTATGCTGTTGGACTGAGGGCAGGACTGGTTGTTCCGAGTTTTGTGCTGCTGGTGGTTTTTCTGGTTCTTGTGCAGCCGGTTGTGGTAGCGGATTTGGGTCTGGTGGTGGTCCTCCTGGGTCTGGTCTTTAGGGGAGGTGCAGTTCTCCCCTACTTCGTACACAAAACAGATCTTTGACATGTAGTCTATCATGAGAGTTTTGGCCCACTGAGGAACAGGCTTGGCTTCAGCTCCACAGAAGTGGATGTTCATGATGAAGATGGTCAGAGCAGTGGATGCAGTTATCATAGTCATTGTTGCAATGTAGTACTTCCCTGTTGAAAGAAACCACAACTAAGAGAGGTCCAGGAAATTGTCCTTGTGCCTGCCCAAAGACATCACTCAATTCCTGTCAGATCAGAGACAGAATCACTAAAATCACTGGTGGTTATTTACTAACTCTTAATTGCTATGTTGTAGTGAAGCTTCTGTGTAGTGTAAATGTTAATTGATCTGTAGAAGAAGTGGTAGAACTGTTAGCTAGAGTTCTAAACTGCGAATTATGTGTTTGGAGCCTTACTTTTGTGTCCAGTGTCTGTGTGTGGAACGATGAGCCTGTTTGTCTAGTTAATTGTTATTCTGCAATACCACTGTGTCGATCCCTGTGTTAGTTCACGTATCTGTGCACCGTGTGTAGGCTATGTGTTATGTCAAAGAAAGATCTGCCTTCCATTTGCCGTGTGTGTTTGTGTGTGTTTGTGTGTTCAAGTAGCCAATACAGTGGCACTCTTGAGATTGTGCGGGATATGGGGCATAGGAGATGCATTAAAACTGAGATTTGTCTCGCTGCGCATTCTTCCTGGTATGCTCGCTACAATATTGTTGGAAAACACATGTAATAAACAGTTGCACAGGGAAATTTAAATGAAGTCTCAATGCAGTTAGACTCCAAATGTACACTTGTGTACATGCATGTTAATGTGTTTGGATATAAATTATCAAATACGGAGAGACACACGCTAAACACGGCGCCTACCAATGAGCGGCACGCTCTCAGATGGTGGCATGCTCTCAGCTACCATGAGCTGGAAGACTGTGAGCGCCAGCAGCACAGTCACCCCCAGCGAGACCTTCTCTCCGGAGTCTGCGGGGAGGTAGAAGCTGAGCGGGGCCAGGAAGGAGATGAGGAAGCAGGGCAGCAGCAGGTTGAAGATGTAGAAGGCGGAGCGGCGCTGCAGAAGCACTGTGTAGGTGATGTCCGGGTACGGGTCCGCGCAGCAGCCGTACATGATCACGTTCTTCTTGGCCGGCATGCCGTGGCATTCCCACTCTACGTTCTCCACTAAGTCCGACAAGTCGGCACTGTCCATCGGCATGGTGATGTCTACCTACAACAAGTTGGAAATGTGGTTGGAATGATTGTGGTGTAATAATTTCCATTCACAGGAAATGTAAAAGCAATTATTTTCAACACACACACATATCTATTCATATAAGAAATGCATGTGCAAAATGTGTACACTTGTGTTTGACCATTTTAACTGATTCAACTCCACACAGTAGGGACTGCAAACACTAGTTATTCCCCAACACAATATTATCATAACATTTTGATGTGATTTCATTTCAGTTTTTAAGGATTGTGATGCTGGGTACTGTAATATGTTGTGATCTATTAAATAGAACTCCACAATAATTTTACTTCTTAACTGCAAGTTTTTTGTCTGTTCATCTGACCTAAACATGTAAACTCCAGTTAATGTATACATTTGTACAGAGATGTTTGAGAGTCTGTGTCATCACTTGGTTTCCATTGTAAGTCCATGACCCAAAGGTCAGTTTGCATTGCTGGTGGTCAAAGGGAAAGTAAGCCACGTCCACTACACAGGAGCTCTTAGTGATGGCCGGTTGATCCCAGACGATCATCCCATTGTATCTCAGCTCCACATTGGTATCCACAGGCCCAGAGTCCCCATCATCTGCCCTGGAGACAGACAGAACCAGAGGGTAAGTGAAAGCCTGTGGGGGTGATGTCCAGCATAGATTCCATTCTGTTCCAGGCTGGGGGCCAGCTTATCTGTTACAGCCAGAGCAAAGATATTTATGCATGTATGAGTGTGCATGTGCGTGTGTGCGTGTGTGTGTGCGTGTGTGTGTGTGTGTGTGTGTGTGTGTGTGTGCGTGTGTGCGTGTGTGACCGGTTAGACAACAGAGCTGGCTAGACCACTTAAACAGAGTAGCTAAGCAGACAAAAATAACAATAAGGATGATAAAGGTGATGACTGTAAACAAGTCATCTGGTTTGGTACACACACATATCTTTTCAAGCCATGTCTACTGTCTTTTCATTTGTAATGCACTGAAATGCTGTGATGTTTCTATTGACTTCTGAAGAGAAACCTGGATTTAACATGGTTTAAATATAGGTAGGAGGGAAAGGCTGTCATTTCTTATGTAGGAGGAAGAGAGTGTAATATGGTGTGTTTGTGCGTGAGGGGGTATATTTGTAGCCAATATATTCTTGCATTTATAGAATCTCGATAGTAATAGAATGGCTTATTACTGTTTGTTACGCATCATTGAAAAGTTGGAGGGGTAAAACATATTAATCAGACTTATTAAACAGCAATTACAGAGAAAAGGGTGTTAGTTCTTGCATTTGTTTATTCAAACAATTTGAAAAGTATGTGTGTGTGTGTTTGAGAGAGAGAGATGGAGAGAGACAGAGACACAAAGTGAGCAAAAAACTGGGAGTGAGAGCAATTCACTACATCTGAACGTACGGGCGTACTTGTTATAGAGGACGATGTCGGGCCTCCACACCATATTGCTAGGAATGCGGATGACCTCCAGACCATCATACTTCTCTTTGTCCCACTTCAGGTATGCATCATGCCACGTCTGTCTGATCCACAAGTACGCTATTAGCACCTGGTTCCTTTCATCCTTCACGAAAAGAGGGAAAGGGCGAGTGAGAGAGAGAGAGAGAGAGAGAGAGAGAGAGAGGGAGGAGATAGACAGAGAACAGAATACCAGTGAGAACTACAGTCTGTAACATAGATATAGGTTTGTGGGAATCGTTGCAGGCGTGACTGTCTTCTGTTAACTCAAAGTCTAATAGATACTGTACAAGTGTATCAAGTGGCCTGCTTCCCTTGTGTCGAAGGGACACACACACAGAATACCAGTGAGAACTACCGTCTGTAACATATAAATAGGTTTGTGGGAATCGTTGCAAGCGTGACTATCTTCTGTTATCTCAAAGTCTAATAGATACTGTACAAGTGTATCAAGTGGCCTGCTTCCCTTGTGTCGAAGGAACACACACACAGAAAGTTAATCTTAATCTTTTACGTAATCGAAGTCTCAGTATGAGGTCAGACAAACAAGACTGAAACTCAGACCAGGTCGTTCATATTAGGTGGACAGACAGACTGGGGGGGGGGGGGGGGGCATATCACTGTCAGAGGCACAAGGCTTAGCAAGGTCAAGCAGAGAGGGACAGTCATTAACACACCCCCCCCTCTGCCACCCTGCGTAACAGGACACATACAAACACACACACAGACACACACAAGGAAGGTCAAGCTACCTGAGTATGCACACACATACCTAATGAGGGTGTCTGTGTGACAGCATAGCATAGTTAAATCAGAAAATCAGAGGGCCTAAAAAGAGGAGGGGGGAGAGAAGAGTGAAGAGGAGAGTGTGATGGAACAATGATGGACTGACCTGAAGGAGGAGAGGTCAAGAGGTCAGAGAGCGTTATCAAAAGCAGTGCTTTGTCAACACCTATGACAGTCTGTGATCTAATTTCACTCACCATGCCAAAGAGAGAGACTGTGAGGTCTATAACACTGTGATGGTGGTGATCTAGTACCACCATGACTCACCATGTCTGGGTTTTTTTTACACTTTATTTTTGTATAGTTTTATCACACAGATACAGAAGAACAGAAACAGAAAAGTAAACAAACAAACAAATTGTCAAAAAATAATACAAAAACAAAAAACGTAACCATGAGCATGCTGGATTGCATTGACTCACCATGTCCTTGATTTGGGACAAGGTAATCTGCAAGGTGACGTTAAGTGGCTTGTCAGTGTCTTCCACTGGGCGCAGAGCATTGGAGTAGTTCTCCATCAAGTCACTCATCAGCTTTTGAGCGTACCAGCCCTTTGCAGAACTTGCCACTGTGTGTGAGGAAAGCATTCAGAAATACTTATTTTCAGAAAGCCTGATTAAAAATGAAAGGGAGCTTACGATAATGGCCCATAAGTAATACATGAACTTGACAATAAACCAGGCTTTGTCATATATGTCTGCTTAGTTTCGGGGATAGGCCAACACAAGAGGTAGTGCCCCACTTAAGGATCCAATTTCGGTTGTAGGCACATACAATTGATTCGATAGGTATGTTTATCATGTAGCCAATTTTTTTCAGTGTAATTATAATGCATCTTCTTATGTTACAGATGTTTATTCCATTTGTTTACTTTTTCAGGTCTTGTAAACAAATGTGTTCAAAACGCAGACAGAAGAAAATCTGCTAAATGTACATTTCAAGACACGACTGTGTCTGGATGT
Source organism: Clupea harengus (assembly GCF_900700415.2). Classification (NCBI taxonomy): domain Eukaryota; kingdom Metazoa; phylum Chordata; class Actinopteri; order Clupeiformes; family Clupeidae; genus Clupea; species Clupea harengus. Next base: position 12,259,334 of record NC_045171.1, read on the forward strand.
TTTGAGGGTAATAGGCCTGTGCCTGTTTATTTTTTCAATGTGCCAAGAAATCATATTATAACAGTATACTAAATAAAACGTTTTACATCACACCAACATCGTATCACATACTACATCACATCTTGCCAACATTTCAAGCCTATCCCACTGGATACAAAAGCATCACGTATAGCCCATACACCAAACAGGGCCAAGAGCAGATTTTAAAACATTATGTCTAATTTTTTTTATATTCGTTTTCAAACACTTTATGATTAATAAATTAGCATGCAAACAAAGAAGGCCAACAGTGACCAAGAGGACTGGGGGACTCACAGGCTAGTTTGTATCTTGACTTACCTTCCATCATAACAATGGCACAATAAATGTTCAAAACTATCCTTTGCATTATTTGTTTTGATAAAACCACTCGTCAATCAGAATTTTAAAACCTACGGAGCTGTTTGCAGATTCCCCTGATACCAGCTGAACTACATGCTGCGCATTCAACCCCAATTAAACTCAATTCCCTCCTAAATCCCGAGGAGCGGTTTCCGTTTGCCTGTGTCCGCGCGCTCACATCGGCCGTTTTTAACGCTTTGCAGTTGGTACAGCCAAGCTGGGGGCAGACACAGAAACAGGAGTCCAGGCTATCACATATCACCGGAGGAAACTAGACGCCCTTGAACCACATCGCCTCATCGAACACTGCGGCTATTCAGCTGTCAGTCAGGCGCTTGGCAGGTGGGCTCACTGCATCGGGGAAGAAGGTAATAGAAGAGATGAACAGATCAGTCAATGACACTAATGATGTCAGAAAAGCCATATTTTACTGTCAAGCCATTTGGATCCCTGGTGGTGTAAAGAAAACCAGGTTCCACGTGATAAATATTCGCGATGCCTCGGCAATGCTTAAATAACTCCTACCTGTAAGTACACTTGAACGTGATATCTTCTATTGTATGGGGAACAGATGGTTCATAAGAGGTCACACTTTACCTGCATGGCTATCCAGCACTGCAGCCAAGTATTGTCACCCAACAAAACTAAATTATAAAGGGGTTTTCAGAAAAACAAATGCATCATTGTCTATTGAATCAATGTCTGATGACGAAGTTCTCTCAAACATACAGTATACAGTAACATGGTGTCTATTTATATCCCCAGAATAAAAAACAACATATTTTATATACAAATAAATTCTCAATATTGAAATTAAGACAAAATGAGAACATAAATTCCTAATATTCCATGACATTATATCCATCTTATTCCTTTGTATTTTTTTTGTTTATATTTATGACTGAAATCGGCAGAGAACTGCATACAGTACAGATGGAAGGTTGACAAGACCTCACGAGTGTTGAGAAGTGTTTGGAATCAAATAAATAATTTCGTTTTGGCAACAAGAAAATATGACACCTTCTGTAGTACTAATTGGCTGCCTCACTTGAAAATGCAAAGGGAGACTAAAGGCGTGGTCGGGCTTCCCCAAATAGTTCCCAATCTCGCCGTTACCACTGAGATTAAAACCTGTTCGAGCGCTGCTCCAGAGATACTCATCACCAAAAAGGAAAGGTACAAAACGGGCTTTGGTTGCCCTAGGTGTCGGTATGTAACTCGAAGCCCAGCTGGGCTGTAGCATGATAGCAGGTGTTTTATCAGCGTGGGATAGCGACATGCGTACACTGGGAAATCTCTGGAGCTTTGCCCCTCCTACTGCATCCCCCTCTCTCTCGGTCCCTTGGCAATCCTGCCATCATGGAAAGACAATTATGAACCTGTTAACCCTCGGCGGAGCAGTCTGTTAATTCCCTCTGCACACCTGTGTCTTTCTGCTGAATCTAAAGCTGATTTGTAAATAGTACATCTGAAAGACGATTATGTGTTGTGACAACAGCGGATTTTACATTTGTAAGGCACTTGTCCCACACTAGCGTGATCTTTCTCTTGTCAGGGGAAGGGTGGGAATGACTTATGGAAGCGTTTCAATCGCAACATGCACCCCCGTGCAACCATCTGCTACTGGTTTCCTTGAATTAGTGCACAGATGAATAACTGCATATGCACTTTCCATGTCTTCATGCTCCTCTTTCCCCTACAAACAAAATGAGAACAGAAATAAAGGACTCTCAGGTCAATGATTTTTATCCTCCCTCAATTAAAAGCATATTTTTGCCTATCAAGACATTGTACAAAATTGCAACACGTCCAATCTCTTTCATGCTTGCACTTGCTCTCGCGCACGCACACACACCCTCTCACTCACACGCACACACACAAAACTCTCTGATCTTCATTAATTTGCTTGTTCTACTTTCTCAGGCTCAGCTGCACAAGAAATTCCCACTGGAATTTAATTTCCCCGCGCTACACCAAATTAGCCTTACTCTAGTTTTAACTGAGAACGCCACCAACACTTTAGAATGCACACACAGATTCCACAGAAAGAGAGAAACAAACACAATGTATGCAGTTGTCATTCTCTAAAATATTTATGTATATTTCATATACATACCATTTTATGATAACGATGACAGTAAATGAATTAAATGAAACCAAAAGCAACCGTTTTGGGTCTTCCCTAATTATGCTGCCCTCAATTCACACAGCTTTTTTCAGTCTGTAGATCTGGGGTCATTAACCTTGTAGCACTACGACCATCGTTAAATAGTGGCAAGGGAGCATCATTTGGCATCCTCGCTTATTTGCAATGTTCATACTACTACTAGAAAGGTTCTGGGAGAGCAGCCCCCCACCCCTCTCCCCAGTTGGTTTCTTCAGAAGGTTTCATTAAGTCCATTTAGTTTTATCCTCCATTCACTGGTTCTTAAGCATTTCATGCTCAAGAACTCCGATAAGCTGCTTTGACACAAAGTCTCTTGTAAACAATGCTGCCCAAACACAAGAAAACTGAACAGATATACATGAGCTATTTTAACCAATGATTTCCCACATGTCCTTGTTTTCATTTATACAGACTTTAATAGCATTATTTACAGATGATTTTTTTTCTCTCATGTCATTTCTCAAGACATAGTTCTGTGGGAGTGGCATCATTACTGTCTCTTTTTTTTCTTTAATAATCCAGTCTTGGTTGGTTCAGGCTATTCTGTTGATGAACAGTGGGGATGATGGATATCAATTCTTTACATTATCTGTTAGCTTAAAAGTGGGAGTCCGAATGTCTTCCAAATAAAAAAAGGGGGGTGTTGGGGTAGATATGGATGATTGTGCATAAAAGAGGTAGGGACAGGAGGTTGAGAGGAAGAGCAACCTGTTTAAAAAACGCCTGGTGAAGAGTCACCGGACAACACAAAGGTAAGAGGAGAGTGTGGTTGGAATGGAGCAAAAAAGACAAAAGAACTGAAGAGAAAAGCTGCACATTGGAAAGGAAGGATCTCAAAAGAAAACAAAAGGCAATGGCCAGTCCAGGTAAAACAAGGAAAAATGGAAAAGGGAAGAGACTGCGCATTTGAGTGTGAGTGTGTGTGAGTGTGTGTGTGTGAGAAAAGTGAAGACAGATCTAGTATGGAAAAACAGATTTCAAATGCCCATAAGTGGGTATGTGGTGAGAGAAGAAACAGGGAAAAGAGGAGAACTCAAGAGTCCAGAGAAGTTGATCACTGGAAAATGTGTACTGGTGTGTGTGTGTGTGTGTGTGTGTGTGTGTGTGTGTGTGTGTGTGTGTGTGTGTGTGTGTGTGAGAGTGTGTGTGTGTGTGAGAGAGAGAGAGAGAGAGAAAGACTGAATAGGTTGACACTGCAAGATGGACGTGAAGATGTAAGGGCTTTTGTCTTGGGACCTGATGAAGGGTACCGACAGAGGAAAGCGACAGAATGTCCGTGTGTATGAGTGAGTGAGTGCGCGAGAGAGAGAGAGAGAGAGAGACTTGCAGATGGTAAGACGAGAGAATTGAGGAAATGAGGAGGATGGTAGTCGTAGGGTAGGTGCAGGCAGGTGGACTCTCAGATTGGAATCAGTTGCTGAGCAGGAGCTCTGTTGCCGTCTCAACATCCCAGGATTTCGATGACAGCGCCACTATTACTGCATTCTGCAAGAGAGAGAACAAGCAAATCTCCAAATCAGCTCACTTATTACAAACACTATTATAAAACAACTAAACACACCTTGGCTGAACTCAAATTAGTCTCCGATTTCTCCAAACTGTTTGGCAAACACTCACTTTGTCAAAGCCCATTGCACAGAGTTTGTCTATTTTGCGTGTGTATTCTGAACTGGAGATGGGAGCACCGCCGTATACGTGCGACCAAAGCCGAGCCGTCTGTTTGTACATCTCTGGGTTCTGCTTATACTGGGGGAAAAGGAGAAAAGCAAGACAACCGGTCATAAAAACTGACATGCCCATACGTCAGCCATCACAAGCAGAATAATCATAACACAAACTGCACCACCTTTGGAGTGTATGTGTGAAATCACACAAGGTAATGAGGACAAGAAAAAAATATTCTAATTTTCAATGTACTCCATACATACAAATTGTTTTGTTTACCACAGATTCTACCACATAGGCCAATCCCACTGAACTGTGTAAATGACCCAAGTCATAGGCAACTAACCTGATGGGCAACCACAGCGTCCTGTGGGTCGTCCGGCTCCGCTGCTGCCAGTAAAGCCTGTAACGACAGCAGCACTGTCCGCAGGGTCATGGCTGCCGCCCTGTAGCCAAACAACAACATAAAGGCCCTCTTAATTACTTCTAACTAGCCAACAGGACGGACAAACACTGTCAGCCTCCGCAATCAGCTGTTTCTGTGACATCAAAACATCACAACATGTAAATTAGATTTGGTTAAATATGTGGGAGGTAAGTGTCCACTCACCACTGGTCTTTGAGGATGTCCAGGCATATAGCACCAGTGACAGAGCTGATGTTGGGATGCCAGATTTTTGTGATAAATCGCACCTAAGTAAGTGGAGGGGACAAGCGAAGCCAACGTTCATAATTTCATTACTTCATATAAACAAACATTTAGAGGTTAACTTGGATGTAGCAATGCAAGTCCTATTTCAGCTGTGTTGAGGCTAAATCCCTTGCGCAAGTTTACATCTGTAAATCAGGTCAAACAGGACAAACCACACACCACAGGCAAACTAGGCAAGCCTACCTTTGGTGGGTTGAATGGATATGTTTCTGGAATTTTGATTTCTAACTGAAATCTACCTCCTGGAGGAAAAGTAGGGAGAGAAAGAAAGGGTTGGACCAGACAAAGAACAATGCATTAATATTGGTACATTGTAACAGTAACATTTAATACACATTAAATCAGTATCCAGGACATAAATGATAACGTTCCTGATTGCTTCAGAGTAGCGTCTTTTTTAACAGAATAAGCAAACTGAGATCCCTTTACCCTCATATGGTGTGTCTGGGGGTCCTGCTATCTCTCCCTTTAGTTCTGTGAAGTTCTCATCCACTAGGTCCACCTTGATCTGGTTTTTACTCGTCTATCCAGGGCGAGAAAAGAAATGCAGAAGTGCAATATTGTGAAGTGAGCAAGAAGAGAAAAAAGTTGAAATGACAACAATGCAGCAGTCTGTACTATGCCAAATAAGTACAAATCTAAGTGGGAACCTCTAAGTTATAGTCAAGTAAATGCTTTTTCAACAGGACTGGGCCACATTCACCCACCATGTCTTGAGCAATTAATTTACTGAACCTGGGTGATAAGCTTTCCCGTCAATAACTGTGATTAAATATAATTCCTTGTCAATAAAAGCACAATCAGACAGCTACCTGTTGTGTAATTTAAGGGGCAGGGTCCCCCGATTGTCAAGCACGAAAATCATGACTTTTCAGAAAGAGCAGAAACAGAACTCCAGTTTGTGTGCTACCCGAGTGGAATTCCAACGAACACTGTAATCTATCTATATTCTATCACTTTAAGACGATACTGGACGGCTCTCGCTAAAATGTTATCAACCTGTGAAATTACTATTATTAGCAATGACAACTCAACGCAGGCTAGACTACGGGTCCGTTCCTTGAAAGTACTGCGAACAACGTTAGCAACCAATCTTTTCAACACAGTAACTCAACACCGGTGAGATACTAGTCATCATGCATTGTTAGCTAGCCAGGTAGAGATGTTATTGCTTTAACTTATCGTTGGGCCTTAGCATAACAAGCTAATGTCAATGTTGTTCTACTAGTCCTAACATGAAGTTGTCTGCCTTTTCTGCAGCGAACATGACGAAATTCAACCAATACTAGCAAGTTATGCATACTTTTGACCTTTGTGACCTCACGTACCTTGCAACATTGTAACACTACGACAGTAAGGTTAAATACACTTTTGGCTACAATGTGCAAGTTGAAAATGATCAGCTTTTCGGAAGCGCTACCTAGCTATCTAGCCACCTAGCCAACAAACATTTCACAGAATAGCGTTTATTTTGAAGACTATCAAGCATGGCTCATGGCCAAGTAAGCTTACGGAGCTTGTGGTCCACGAGATGCAATTACTACCTTACCTCTTCGCTTTTCAGAACCTCCTTAAATTCCCGTTTTATCCTTTGGACAGCGATGTAGGCCATGATGCCGCCGCGTATTTGATGGGTGAAATTAGAACAGAGTCCGCGAGTAGGGCCTCGTTGGGATTCAGTCTGAAAATACGTTTAGGTGACAGGCTAGGAGGACCCCACCTCTCACTTTATCTCTATCCTAGTGTCTGTCACCCCTTGTGTCTGTCACCGTAAAATTACCGAAGATGCAGGATTTTTACGTTTTGCACCCCTGTGATACGACCACTTCTTCATTGGTTTCGTTGTGTAAGAACCTCAATTGAAGCAAAAATAAACAGCGCCATCTATTGTAATGGGTGTGACATGGTAACATCTTTCAGAGAAACGGACTCTGGTACCTCCCCTCCATAGTTGAAATTGGGAACCTTCAATTTTATCATTGGTGTACGAAGTTATTCCAGAGTTTCCTGCCAGTTTCGCTTTAAATTGTCTTCACTTGCACATGGAAAATTGTGTTTTGACATATATTCACATATCTTATCTTCAAAATGAAAATCAGGATGGGCTGTATATGTATTCTCATCTTATTTGCCCTTGCGGTGACCAGCGAGGCTCATATGATCTAAGCAAGCAACGTTTGAAATACATGGTTGATCTGTGATGTTTTCACAGATTATCACAATATGGTCTAGGATTATTTCCAAAATAGCAACAAACCAGAGTCCACACACTGAATCTTATGTCTTAATGATGTTGATCATGTGCTCCACTGAGTCGTCTCAGATATAGTCCTACTTTAAAGGAAGCTCACACAAGATCTACCTATAACAATCTGTTTAATGGTTCTTTGGAGATCGAACTATACACCATGGTATTTCTTCAGAGAGTGTAGGAGGGCATTGAGAAACAGAGGGCACAGGCAGATATTATTGTTGTGTTGTATTTTAGATTTTCCAGCAGGGGGCCTGACTGCATCAGAGATGAACAACAACAGTTTTAACACTAGTTTATGAAGAATAACACAATGTCTCACTCAAAAGGAGCAATGAAATGGCGTTATGAATATGTTTCATAGCTTAAAGTACAACAGTGTTAGAAATCACATAAAAGATATTTACAAGTAAACAGTAATTATTGTAAACAGGTGAGATGAATGGTGGCTCTATGTAATTTCAATAAAAAAACATAACCCAGACTGGAAAACCAATGACACACCATTGATGCTAAAACAAGTAAGTGCAGTGTTGGAAACAAAGTATGTGCAACTATACAACACTGTGTTTTCTTACTTGCTTTTTTCCCCCCAAACAGCCAATTGCCACTGAAATTTCATACAAGGCAAATCAGCCCTCTCATTTGACAGATGACTGCTAGTATAATAAACACCACAGTCTAAAGACCACACTTTCCTACTTTCTCACACAAAATAGCTAACTATGAGGTATCAATTTCATAAAAACACTATGCAATCTCAGTTTATCTAATAACATGTAAGAGAAAGTGCCATGCATATAGTTAGAACACAGGTAATTTACATCAGACAGCAATGCGTGGGCACAAATGCCTGTCACCAAAATGAACGGACCGTAGACTATATCAAATCCATTCATCAGCATGCAAAGGGCTATGCAAGACGGCTGTGCAAATACAGTCTGTCTCTCACATTCTCTGCACCACCCGCTGCATGGCAAATCTCTCCCAGTGCTGCCTTGTGATTCGTGGAGGGCTTGTGGGACGCACCACACGTCCTCTCCCCATGCTCACTTTTCTCCTGAGGAGGCCAACTAAAACTCCAGCGAGAACAGTGGTGCTGATAAAAATGCAAATGCCAAAGAACAACAGTGGTTTGTTCTCTGCAATCTTTGTGCAGAATGTGCAGCTGGCCTGGGCTGCAGGCAACTGACAGGACTTTAGTGTGTCTCTGTCCCCAGATGGGAACCCACCACGGGAGACGATCTCCCGGTATGCCTTGACGGAGCCCTTAGGATGTGACTGGTAGTGTATGGGAGCAAACAGGCCAAAGTGAAACGTGTGACGATCTTGAAGATTCCAGACATAAAATCCTCTGAGGTCAACACCATCCAGCTCACGAGCTGTAAGAAAATGGAATGAGTGAAAATGAGTTCAAGGGCACAGAAGGAGAAGACTGTTTTCATGTTTACAGTTAGACAGATGCTGAGCCACCGAGCATATAGATGTATAACTGCGATAGCGGTTGCTCCCTTGACAATTCTGAGCAGCCTCATAACAAAGGCATTCATCTCCTGAAAACATGGCCAGTTCTGTATTGTTGAAGAGCATGGTTCACTGAAACTGATTTAACCAAAATAAATGACACAGATGTTATTTGTATTGAATCAATATTTGAATAGTATGTCAGTGATGTCAAAATTGATTTTCACAAAGACGGACACAAAAATGTGGACTGTTAATACAAAAAGGTCTGTCTGCACCGCAAACAAAGCACGTCAAAATGATCTCAAGTGTGTGTTCAGCGTAAGAGTAAATATCACACCACAAACACCTATCACGTCACTGTGATTCATCTTATGACGCCCACAAACCTGGTAATCGGTTACCATGAGGGCGCAACGTGTACAAGCACACTATCAGTAAAAAACACTGTTATGAAATTGCATTATCCTCAGCCCCCACAAGGTTCTCCATTCACATTTATGATCTCAAAGGTCCTTCATAAACCAATGTTTAAGAGCAGAAACATATGATAAGACCTTTGTGGCGTGTTTAGTGATCGGTTACAGTGACCATTGACCATGCACATGATGGTTGATGAATAGATATATGACATGCACACTGAACCATAAGATTATGATTATATGATACTTAACGGACTTTTCTTGTATGCAATAAGATGTGATATAAAAAATCTTGTATGAAGTGAATAACTCCAGAACAGCTGTTCATATTTGAATATAGATGTGAGACAAAGATGGTATAATTTTATCATTGCTTCAGACATCTGTTACTTCAGGAGACTGTACAGTGTGTGAAGTATTTAATTTATGATGAGTATATGAAGTGAAATATCCAAAATAATATGTAATGAGTATCTCACCTTGTCTCATCATAATGTATTTAAAGCAGTCTGAAACAGCTCTACTAACCTTTAAGTGCCTCTTGCAGGTACTCCCTAATGTAGGTTTGTCTCAAGTTGTCATCATGGGAGGCCTGGTCATCCACCCCTGAAGCCATGACAACAATGGGCCGTGCATTTCCATAGCGACAACTCACCCAATTCAGGACCTTTCGAAGGCCCCACGGCACCACAGCCTGTCCCAGGTAAGAGACGTGCCAATTGGGGTCATGGAGGAAGGAGCAGCCATGAATGGGGCGATGGTGTTGATTCGATCCAGGCTGGGCATTTGGGATTAGAGAGTTTATAGGAGAGACCAGGCGTGTGGTGAAGTGATTGAGAGCAATAAAGTCTAAGGCTCCACAGATCTTCTTCCTCTCCTGTTCTGTAAAGTGTGGCAAAGGAGAGGATCCAGCCTCACGGGAGGTGTGGACTTTTTCCTCCAGGTACCCCCGCACTTGTTCAGGGTACTCCCCTCCTCCATTGGCCAAGAAGGGATCTAGGAACCGTCCAAGCTCAAATAACAGGAGGCGCTCAGTGGCAGCCTTGTGGCTCTCTAGAAACGGGTTTGCTGGCTCCACCCAATCAGCATGCAGAGTAAAGGTGACCTGTGCACCGTGTTGGGGGCGATACTGGTCATTGTAAACATGCCACACCTGGGCATGTGCCAGGAGAAGATGGTGAGCTGCCCTTAAGTGCTTTTCTGTGCTTCCATTGTACAGTTCAGCTAGCCGATTGGGCTCATTGATGGTGATCCACGTGTGGACCCAAGGGCTAAGCTCTTGAAAGCAAAAAGTTGCGTAGGCCTCAAAAGCTTCTACCGTACTATAATTGAGCCAGCCTCCAGCAGCCTGCAGTGGCTTAGGCAGGCCCAGTGATGGTGACCTATGGCTGGAGTGGTAGAGTGTGACTACTGCTTTGACGCCTAGTTTGTGAAGCTCTATGAGAAAACAGCGGTAGTATCTAAGCGCCTCTTGGTCCACGTGTACAGGATCTCCATCAGGGATAAGGTGGGACCAATCCACAGCAAAGCGATAATGTGTGGCCCGTGTTGCCTCAAGGAGATGTAGGTGGCGTCGAATGGACAGGAAGTCAGTGCACTGAGCGCCACGTGTGCGGAGGGTTACCCCAGAAACTCTGTGTAGATTGTTAGGATCTGAGACGTTCCAGCGATAGAGATTGGGGTCAGTGAACTGAGCGGAGTATGGGTGGAGACGAACCTGTGGGTATGCAACGGGGAGAAAAGGCTGTGAATTTCTAACCTGGTATGAGCAGACAAATATTCAGTGCATTTCCCCATGAAAACTCTGTTGCGGACCAATAGGATGGCAGTGCCAAGAATGTCCAAATTTACCATTATAGATTCATATTAAGATAGAGTTTCATAAAAGTATCTCACTTTCATCAAGTTCTTTGTAGAACACACTTGCAAAGAACAAATATTTTCTAGCAAAAATGTATTCCCTCACATTTGTACTTACATGTAGGACAGGGTCTGCCACTCCCCACTGGAAATCACAGGGGAATTGTCCATTAATACTCTCAGAGATCTCATTGAAGCCACTGTTCATAACAACCTGCCTGTAGAACTTTGCAGAGGTTTTGGGGATTCTGTTCCGGTCAGTGTCATTGAAGTCCACATAAAACAAACCTCTCCTCACACTGTACCCAAAATTCCACTCAAATCCATCTACCAGAGACCATGCAGTATATCCAAAGACCCGTGCACTATCATACACCACAGCTGAAAAGGAATAAAGAAAATTAGTACAACTTGAAAGGCAGTCATGCAACAATGTGTAGTGATGGCACATGGACACATCCATACAATAAACTCTCCTCACCTTCAAGCACCTGGCCTAACAATCTCTTCATGACATATATGGCCAGAGTGTCTTCTTCTCTCACCGTTGCATCAGTAAACCAGCCACTTTCAGCCACCAGCACCGCTGGGTTGTCATACTCCAGCTGAATCCAGCCCAGAACTTTCCTCAAATCCATCAACAACAACTGACCATACAGAGGCAGGTGCTGTCCCATGCGGAGAGTGTCTGGTCCAAAAGCCAGGGAGAGGAAATCTGCTGTACCTCTGACAAAGGCTCTCTCCTCTGGGGAAAACTCTGGGATGAGCCCTTGGTTTGAGTCTTTCAAGGACGTTGGGTAGTCCCCAGTGCCGTGAATAGGATCCGCAAACCACCCGATTACAGCCTCCATGGATTTTTGGCAGAGTTCAACGTTGGCAGGTGTGGACTGGCCATTGAACGGCTCTACCCAGTGGGATCCAAGTGTTAGAGAAACCTGGCCATTTTGGTGAGGACGGAAATGGGTGTTGTACACATGCCAAACTTTAGCATGAGCCTAAAGATAGAAAAGTACAACTTCAAGTTACTCAGATGATATAGCCATTTGGCAAACGAAAATGTAAAGAACCAGACCGGTCATGGATATATAACATGATGCATTTATGGCTCAGGTATCAAATTAAATTGAGTATCATAAGTATTTTAGCATTTATCTGCATTTATATGTGCACTGAAGACAGCATATAAACTAGTCTCTGAAGATCAACCTAATACAATGATTTACACAAACATGTTAATACCTCAGTACCTATTGAATGTCTTTCTGAAAAATTCAAAGGGATATGCCTAAATGGATATGCACGAAGGCTAGAGATTTCAACAGCTCCTTGGATACACGTGTAAAAAACACACTGTGTTGTGCAATGTGACCTGAGTGGTGAATATTATTAATTAACAACCCCTACTGTCCTCCGGTAATGGCCATGCTTGCAGACTCACTGATATATGTGGACTCTGACCTGAGACAAGTCCATCACACTCGTGTTTCAGTCACATTAGCAGTGATTAATCTTTCATTAAATATCAATCCCACACGCAAACAACCCAGCTGTTCAGAAAGGGCAACAAGGTTAGGCATGGGTATGAAATGGAAGAGCTGTTATGAAATGATACATTTCCTGCAGAAACTGTAAATTCAATCAAATCAGCTTGTCCCAACAAGACCTGACAGAATGTACACATTTTTGCTACTTGCACTGGCTGTCAGTTACTAAATAATCCATTTGTTATATCTACTAACTAAAATGAGTGATCTCTTGAGATGACTGAAGAGACAAATATATTTTACACTGTGAAAATAAACCCTTTAGGACTATAGACAAAGTTCTCTAATATATATTAATGTTAATGATACTTTGGCAGTAAGAGGCTAATAACTAATCGTTCTACTAAAACATTTATTAATCTAAACATTGCATCTTTCTTATCACCCCTACTTAAAACATTCATTGTGAATGCTGACTCCCCCGATTCATACTTGACTCTTTACCCCTCACTCACCCTAATGAGGTTGTGACCAACGACAAAGGAGGCAGTGGGGTCGTGGCTTTCCCCTGGTGCATGAACCCCAGTGTCGTAGCCTTGCACTGCTATCAGATAAGGGTTATGCATGGTGAGCCAGTACTTCACAGAGCCTCCAAACATCTGGAAGCAGAATGTAGCATAATCCACAAAAGCCTCCACAACGCTGTCGTTCTTCCAGCCCCCATAGAGCTCCTGCAGGACCAGCGGCAGGTCCCAGTGGTAAAGGGTCACCACTGGCTTGATGCCCTCGGCTTGAAGCCTTCTTATCATGTCCTGGTAGTGGGTCACCGCCTCTGCGTTGGGGTCCCCGATACCATTGGGAAAGAGACGTGGCCAGGAGAGAGAGAAGGCATACGTTTGAGTTCCCAGGTATTTGACCGCCTTCATGTCCTCTTCCCATCGGGCATAACTGTCACTTGTGGTATCTGCTGTCCCTGTGTGGGTAAAGTGGTCCCAGATGGAGGGTCCCTTCCCACCCTGGTCCCAGGAGCCCTCAGTCTGATAGGCAGAGGTCCCCACTCCCCAGAGGAAGTTAGAGGGGAAGGTTCCATGTAGGTAGAGGCTCTTGTTTTGCTGGCTGGAAATAGCCGGAGACCTCTGCCACTGTTTCAGTCCATCCCTAGAAGAACACCCAGCTCGGTCCCAAAAACTCACTGAGAGGTAAGCAAATAGAAGAAGAGAGACTTCGGGGACAGAGACTGAAACCCGGGCAGTAGCCATGCTCAGAAATCTTTGGCAAAAAAGCTCACAACCAAATTGTCACATCTGCAAGTGTGAAGACAGACTACATGGAATAGGACAACCCTGCTGAAAGCACCTGAGTGAGGGCTATGCCGAAGGCAATTTCAATATTCCTCTGACTGCTTTGCTTCTCTATCTGCCTTCTCTCTGTTGCAAAGACACACACACATTCTCTCTCTCTCTCACACACAAACACTCTGTGTCGCTTCCTCTGTCTCTCTGGTATGGTCTTCGGAACGCTATGAACGTAAGGAGGGATTTGTCAATGATTAACATGAACTCTGTTCCCACACCTCATGACAGGCGTCCTCTCCATCTCTGCAGCAGGTTTTCTTCTCCTCTCTCTTTCTCTGTCCTATGTCTCTCAGATCTCAAAGGAATAAGTGTCTCCTAATGGCTATCATTGTCCTTCCCCTGGTTGACTGTTGCTAAGATGATAATTCAATTTTTCCTTTTGTTGCACAGCTACGTGTTGAGAGACAACCATTACATTATATTGTAACAATCAGGTCAGTTAAGTTGTTTTGACATTTATTTGTGAGTTCAATCAAAGGCCACTCTTTTCTAAATGTATTTATCCAAAGGCTTTGGAAAGGCACAACAGGACCTTCACTGATACAGTTGATGTCAAACACAGCGGTTTTACACACATTTTATGAAGAGATCTGTCTTTGCTCTGCCTTTCCCTGATGTTAATCTTATGGTTAAGGTCACTGGATGTAGCAGGTGAAAGGACATTTGATTTAGATCCCTCACATGACATGACAGGCTAAGACAAGAGGGAAGAGGAGGTGTCAAAGCTACCACTTTAGAGCAGATTTATATCCAAAGATGTGCATGTTTGCCTGTGTGTGTGTTTGTCTGTCAGTCAGTCTGTCCACGTGTTGGTTTAGTCTCTGAGGGGTGAAAGCTACTGTTTAAAGGGAAAGATAAGATTATCTGAAGTAGTTTCTTTTGGCTGAGGGGTTGACTTGGGTTTTGTGGAAATCAGACTGAAGGAAAAATGTAGCTGGTTATCCCCCATGCAGTCACAATAATGCTAGGGAACATTTTCAGTGACATGCTGTTTGCAGATGAAATTAGGTGGCTGCTAATGAACACATTATTCCACTGAGGGCGTGGGTGATGATTGTGGGTCTGAATACATTTTTTTTTTTTATCTCAGTGGAGACAAGCCGACGCAAGCTGAACCCCACCGCCACCTATTTTAGAGGTTCACGGTTTGCAATTGCACCATACCGTGAAGCAGTTGTTTATAATTCATATAAACAATTCGTGTAGTTTAATAATACAGGCGAACAGATGTGTGCCGGCCTTCATCTGACAGAAACCAGAGAGTCAAAACTGTCAAAAGCATCGAAAAAAACATTTCATTCAATCTATCTCTGCACTTACTCCAGTCCGACAGAGGGCATTGAAATCAATCTCAACACTGCAGAAGAAATTTGTTTACACCTCCATTTTTCCTTTCTGGAAGATTTCGCCTGTGTGCTAACCGCAATACAACAGTTTAGTTCAACACATCGGCCGTTAGCCATCGTCCAAATATATATATAGTAATATTCTGATTTCCCCATATTTTATTATGCTAATTTGTTTGTTTTGTGCATATCTTGTTATGTCAGCAGTGTACGTTTAGCCGATGCTCTCGTCTAGCTAGGCAGCTAGCCTAGTTACCTTTACTTGATCTCACTACTTTAGCAAATAGCTAAGTTATCACTACAAGAAGGGTATATTGGTGGTAAGTGGACGGATTTTCTGCATTCGTACCATAGCTTACAACTTCTTACTATCCCCGACCCATTGTATGTCTCAGAAACATTAAGTCTGTTGTCGACTGCTAATTACTCCTGTTAGCTATATAGATAACGTTATGTTCCCTATGTTTTACAACCACCGGCGTTGACAAACGCTTCGCTATTAATGTTAACTTTACTATTAGTCTCACAAACAAGAAGCATTGGGAGCAACAGTATTACGACAACTAAAATCTGTATTGCATCGTGTTGCTGTAAATAGTAACGTGTCTGTTGAAATTGAGCACGTATCACGTCAGAAAGTTATCTTCTGTGCGTTTACACAGACGTTGGTCTTATTTTTAGGAAGAAACATCCGCCGTCATGCAGAATAAGAAGACCAAGATGGCGTCGAAAATTAAAGGTCTTGTTTGTTGTACTCTCCCTCACATGAACTTTAAAGTTGTTTATAGGTGGTAATCAACTCCTTGTTAAGACTTTTGCCATTATGTTGTTTACTTTTACAGTGGGCAAGGCGGGCTCCAAGAACAAGGAAGACGCTCCCCACGAACTGGAGAGTCAGTTCATTCTCCGTTTACCTGGGGTAAGGTTTTTAGCAAGCTTGATTTCACAAATTAAACCCTCCACGACCCCACCAACCCTTTTTTTTTATCGCATATCTATTCATAATATAAATTAACTTTAATGGTGGGATGTTTGGGGGGGGGATTATATCCATATTCGAAATGTATGTTCATATAGCAGATATAATTTGATGCCATTTCCACATGTAAATGGAGCCATCCAAAGTATATCACTATTAGACAAAACAGCATTACGTTAACCCTCTTGTCAAAATGTCCCTTACAGGAATATGCCTCAACAGTCAGAAGAATTGCCCAGTCCAGCAGTATGAACACGAAAGACAGATTCAGCATAGAGCTGCATGGTATGTAAGGTATTGTCATTACATAGAAATGTAGGTTATGACGATGTTTTCCTCTCCATTATATGCCAAACATGAAGGTCCACAGTTTGGTCAATTCTATGCAATATGATTTTATCCAACTCGTGGTGCACAAAAAAATTGTTAACGTCTGCACAATGCGGTCTGTGGTATGTAATTGCAAACTTGTTTTCCTTTTCTGTCATTTTTCATTCCACATTTAACAAAGTATTGTGAAAATATATTTATATATAATATATTGTGTAAAACATTTTCATACAGGGAGACAGAAGTGGACAAGTCATAGATTTATTCCCAGTTGACAGGCATATGCCTTCACACCTTACTTCATCACCCTAATATCTGTGTAAATAACATACCCCCCCTTTCCCCAAAGCTGATGGTCGCCATGGCATTGTGAGGGTGGACAGGGTGCCTCTAGCTGCCAAACTGGTGGACTTGCCCTGCATTATAGAGTCACTGAAGACAGTTGACAAGAAGACCTTCTACAAGACAGCTGATGTGTGCCAGGTAGGATCTTTGGAGTCTATCCAATATATGGAGAGCATCTAATAAAATGTTATGACTGTGTCTGACGCATTCCACTTCTGCGGCATATATATAGTCCTGATTTAATGTAGCTTGTGTTTTCCTGTGGGGTTGATACTAACTGTAACTTGCACTATTTTTACTATTTCAGAAGGATTTTATTACTTTTATACCTTTTTATCATGATTTTAGTAATCCAAGAAGCCTATCGGAACATCAGGTTCTGATACGATGTTGATCATTATTTTACTCCATGTATTGCTCTTGCTGCTTGCTTTTATTGATTTTATGTAAAGCACTTTGAACTGCAACTCTTGTACAAAATGTGCTATATAAATAGTCTTACTTACTTAATCAAAAGTATGTCTTCCTTTACATGGGGATGCTGTGCAGATGTTGGTGTGTTCTCTGGATGGAGACCTCTACCCTCCTCTAGAGGAGCCTACAGGTACAGCAGATGGCAAGAGTAAGAAAAAGGACAAGGACAAAGACAAGAAGTTCGTCTGGAACCATGGCAGTAAGTGGATGGTGACAATTTTGGCATATGGTCTTGAGAGGACAATATTTTTATTATAACTAAACAGTATTTTTGTTATGGTAAGGAAGATGAGTAATTATTTGGACTAGAAATGTATTGATAGTGAATACAGTGACTAGGTGTTGCCTTTTTTCAATCATCATCAGATAATCAGTTTCAATCATCATCACTTTGGTACATTACTTATATTTGTATGTGTTTCTGTTCGCTTCTGAGCAGTACAATTAGTAAGGAAAGGTAATACCTATCTTACCCACATGTACTATATCACAGTAGGACTTCTCTCAGACACTGCTTGTGCTTGCTTAGTTTCTTGTTTTAAACTTGTAAAACTAGTGTAAGTGCAAGGCAAGTGCCTCAGGCCCTCGATGAAAGGAAGATGAATGGTCTTCTGATTGCTGTGGAGAGCGCTCAGCCTTTTGGATGCTGCGGCTGCTGCTGTGTGCTGTTGATTGAGCTGTTTAACACACAAACCTGTCCTGCCCTCCAGTCACGGCCCCCTTGAAGAACACACGGAAGAGGAGGTTTAGGAAGACCGCCAAAAAGAAGGTGGGCTTCCTTCTGTTCCTCTCCTGGCTCTTTTTTGCTGTTATTGTTCCAACGCCTTCTTCATTCCCTTGTCTGTATTCTGATGCTTTCTTCTGATGAGGTCATCAAATCCTACACAGGTCTTCTTGGTTTAAAACAGCAGATTTACATTTCTAGCAGAAAAGGGGAAGTGTGGAAGGGAAGAGAGAGAGAAAGAGAGATAGAGAAGACAGATTTGTATGCGCTGGAGATCAAGAGTAAAGATTTACATATAAATAAAGCCCTCCATCTTGATGCGAAGACCTTCCTCTGGAGACAACGAGGGGGAAGAGCAGGATGGATGGATGGATGGATGGATGGATTGATCGATCGATCGATCGCCAAAGGGAAACTGCAGTGTTGCAGAAGCAATTCACAGAAATCACAAAACACACATAATTTACACAAAACACACATAAAAGCAGAAACTGTAAAACAAAAACAGTTTTAACAAATTAAATGTATATACTGTATTTTCCCGACAATAAACCACACCGTATATAAGCCGCAATACAGTATTTTATGGATTTTTATAAAACAAACCCATGTATTGAACGTACCAATGTATGAGCTGCAGTCTGGGATCAATTCAGCCCCCCAACCACCACCCCCCCGCTCCATACTGCCCTGCTTTTAATCTCTAATGTGCTACATGGCTGGAGGCCAGGGGGCTGCGCTCAGATCAGTGGGAACGGGGGTATCGGCACCCAACCAGGGCTGTGGAAACTTGAGGGAGGGAGGGAGTGAGTGAGTGAGTGAGTGAGTGAGTGAGTGAGTGAGTGATGAGGTGGAGACGGGACGGCGTGTGGGTAGGGAGGCCAGTGGAGGGGTAGAGAGAGGGAGTGTGGGAGAGTGTGTGTGCGCAATGATGGGGTTGTTGTGTGAAGGAAGAAATGGGTGCTGGATGAAGTAAATAGGACTTGGGATGTCTGCTGCAATTCAGAAAAATCAGGAGCTCCCAGAACTTGACTTAATACTTCATACGTCTTCAACCCTCCATTTGACTTGAGCGGAAGGGAGGCTACCGAACCGTACACTATGTGAATGTCTAGAATGTGTCCTGCATGCTGACGTGATTTGCCTGATAATTATAGTTTATGTGTACAATTGAGGGAGCGTGAGGGGACATAATTCACTCATGCAACCGTGCTTTTGAGGGGAACAAACAAATAGCGGAGTGATGGAGGCATTGGATTAGTGATATGCTGTGTTTTTCTTACAGTACATCGAGTCCCCTGACGTTGAAAAGGAAGTGAAGAGGCTGCTCAGCACTGACGCAGAAGCAGTCAGTGTTCGTATCCTTACAGTAAACACACGCACATGATTCATCCCCACGTCACTAGCTTACCTGATATGCCCTTGTTTACTGTGTTACAAGTGCAAACTGCTGTTGACTCCTGCACACTCACACATACAGTAGTGAAAGATCTGCTCTACATTTTCTCTCAGCCACGAGGTTAAATGTGAATACATTAATTTGCCCTTATTCACATGCACATAGGCATACAGGCACACGGCTGTGCGGTCTGTGATTATACCCGCTCCTGTTCCACCTCCCCTTTCCTTGTGAGCGCAGTTTAGCTCAGCTTTAGTTCCTAGTGTGCCGGGCACCCCCCCCCCCCCCCCAGTTCTGTCAGCAGGGAGCAAATGAACCCACTGGTCTCTCTGTTCTGCATGGCTTCGCCCACCCTCACAAGGGCTTAGTCCTCCAAGCAGAGAGAGAGAGAGAACGAGAGAGAGAGAGAGAGAGAGATAGAAAGAGGGAGGAGGGGAGATCGCTGTGCATTAGCATCCATTGTGCAAAATACTGTAATGATACATTAACCGGCACTTGTTCCAGATGAGAGATTAGGCCTCGGCTCTGGCCTGGCTTTGCACCAGATTCTCCACCGAAGAGCGTGATGTAATCCTGGTTGAGGATTAATATGTGTAGCTTAATGAGTGGGCTTAGCTTGCTAAATGTCATCAGCAGTGAGTGTGAGGAGAGTAGTGTGTGTGAGTAGTAGTTAGTGTGTGTGTGTGTTAGTGCCTGTGTTTACCTTGACCTGGTGACCAGGCTGGGAGGTGATTGCTGAGGACGAGTCCAAAGAGGCTGAGAATAACGGGTCGCTGCCCAACCTGGACTCCTCGCCTGGCACCTCGGGACACAAGATGGGCCACGGTTCCGCGGGTAAGGGCACAGCCACCGTGACCGCCTCCACGCGCCTTACAATGCGGTGCCCAGCACGTCTGTCTCACTGTTCTCCGGACACCCTTGGAGTGCCTTTCTCCATCCTTCACACTCTCCTCTCTGCATGAGTCACATTCACACTTGCCTTCCCATTCTGTTCCTCTCCACTTCAACCCTTTCAATATGTCTCACTCCTTTCTGTCTGCTCTCTCTCTCTCTCTCTCTCTCTCTCTCTCTCCTGCAGCCCAGCATGACGAGCTGAGGGAAATCTTCAACGACATCAGCAGCAGCAGTGAGGATGAGGAGGACGATGGGGACCGGCACGAGGATGAAGATCTTAACATCATGGACACAGAGGACGACCTGGAGCGGCAGCTGCAAGACAAACTGAACGAGTCCGACACGGCTCAGGACCAGAGCGACAGAAACAGCCAGATTGGTGAGTAGTGTGTGTATGTGTGTATAAGCGAGTCAGATTGGCAGGAGACCGTTGTCTATGTCTGTATTTGTGGATGCAGATGTTTCACATAACACACACAGGCGTAGATCAGTGAGACAGGAGTGTGTCTGATTTTTTGGTTACACACGGTTTGCCCTGAGGCAGCCGTGTGTGTGTGTGTGTGTGTGTGTGTGTGTGTGTGTGTGTGTGTGTGTGTGTGTGGGGGGGGGGGGGGGGGGGTTCTTCAGCCGTGCATATACACACACACACACACACACACACACACACACACACACACACACACACACACACACACACACACACACACACACACACACAGAGCATGTAGATAGTCCCTAGAACAGGTCCTGCCCTCACCCAGTGCAGATCCACTCTATTCATCCCAGAGTTCCACACTATTTGGGAATGGGCGCTGTGTTTACATGGCCCAACAGCTCCCATTACCTAAGTTGCCCCCCGTCCCCAAAAACCCAGCACTTTTCAAGTGGAAAAAGCAAACCCCATTAAAAGTAGATGCACGTCCTGATCAGAGACGGTGGAAAAGAAAACAACCCTCTGAAGTGCATGAATGTGTTGTTTTTACTCTCTCTCTCTCTCTCTCTCTCTCTCTCGCCTCCCTCGCTCCCACTCACTCACACACACACACACACACACACACACAAAAACAACAGGGGGGGGCTGTACAATTGCTGTCAGAGGTAGATAAAAGCCTTTCGTGCTCCTCTGAAGCCTCCCCCTGCCTCCCGTCCAGGTACACAAACAGCCGTTTCCTCCGTAGCAGCATGGCCGCGGCAGGCCTCTGCTAAGCTCTGCAGCCCTGCTGCTCGGGCCGCTAGCCCCCCCAGGTCTCAGCTCTGCTTTGAAGACCCACGGCCCAATCAATAGAGCTAATCGCTCTGTTATGAAGAGAGAGGATAGAACACCAAGGCCCCGGAGGGATTAAAGGGTTCAGATTTGGAGGTGACGGGGAGAACCGAAAGGGTGGCCTGAGGTGGTGTAAGTGTGTGTAATCTCTGTGTGTGTGTGTGTGTGTGTGTGTGTGTGTGTGTTCTGTAGTGATGGAGTACCAGGTGCAGATCAACAGCCAGAAGGCTAAGCTGCAAGAAACCCGGGCCCGCAAGAAGCAGCAGGAGGAGCTCATCATGAAGGTGGAGAACCAGGCACTGAAGGTGAGGCTGACTGGGAGAACAAAGCAACTACGTGATTATACCAATGGAAACACACACACACACACACACACACAGTCAGCTCCTAATTGTCATGGTCACAGAAAGATGCGTACCGATTTTCGCACGCATGCATGCACACACTCATTTGCATACATATAAAGCCATAAGCAAGGACATTCAGAGGAGAGGAAAGAACACAGGGACCCCATCATGAAGTGCACTTAATGCGAGGACAGCTGGGGAACTGTTGCATTCATCCATCCATTACTGGACCCATGTGTGCACAACCATCACTTCCTCACTGTCATGGTCACAATGAGAGAAGCGCACACATTCACATGTAAATAAGCACACTCAAGTACATTCAATGTCACCTGCAGAGAAGAGAAATGTATACATGCATACATACTCTGTAGACACGAGCACACATAGAGGATGCATACATATTCTTTATTGCACATTTGGATGTGTTGCTCGGTACAAACACAGTTGCATCCAGACACATTTTATTCACAGGGTTACACACACACACACACACACACACACACACACACACACACACACACACAACATTTTAATACAGGGCACCTTCCCCTGTCTTCCTACCCGCCCCCACACATCGACACACACGCACGCACACACTCATGCCATCCGGTGATGTTCAGTGATGATGTATGCATAACCTTTTAACAAAATGACAATGCATAAAACATACCAAAATCTCATCGCTAGGCAACTTTTAAGCCAACCCCCTCCTTTCCTCTTCCTCCCCCCGGCATAAATATTGCATTTCTGCCATTACCCCTTTTTTTCGCAAAATGCACAAAAATCGGAAGGCATAAAAATTCATTGCCGTGCCAACTGCTCCTTGGGGAAGATTAACAGCGTATGAAACATCCATAGACATTCCTGTGCTTCCCCTTTGTCTATCTTTTTGTTGTTGTTGTTTTTTTTTTTTTTTTTTTTTTTTTACTCCACCATCTCTGAGTCAGTTTTTGCTCTCTGGTTTGGCCCAGTGCAGTTCAGGGCCCAGTCTTTTACTGTTAGAGTCTGTGAGGACGGAGAAAGGTCATCGCCATCTCGATGGCATTCTGGCTGACAACTGGAGGCCGTTATCACAGAGATGAGTGTACAAGGGTGACTCGCACACATCAAAACCAGGCTCAGACAGCTGAATCAGATATTCTTTTCCCTGTTCTCATCTCTCTCCCTCTCTCCCTCTCCCCCCCCCCCTTTCTCTCATTCTCTCTGTTTTTCCCCCTCTTCTCTTTCACAGAATCGCTTCCAGGCCCTGCTGAATGAGATCATTCAACAGGAGGACACAGAGACGGAGCAGGTAAGCTTGCTTGCACATGGCTGGGAACCTCCAGCTCAGAGGCACTGTGCCAGCCAGCCCAGGCTCACACGCCCACTCCCCCTCTCCTCTCATTCTCGCTGCACCTGGGCAATTCAGCTCATCATTCTCCAAGATACTGGCTTAATCAGCCCCATTTAACATCCGACAATGGCTGAATTGGCTCAAGTGAAATGGTCTTTGGCCATAATCCTGATGGTCATAATTGTCATTATTCTGAATTTGGCCCTTGTGCGCACTCGCATCGGTCTCTCAAGTCGCACTCACCAAATGAACAGCCATTTCTATTAAAAAAGTGATGGTACGGCATCAATGCAGATGTTAATCATCACCCACTTAAATCACAATTACACCCCAGCAGTTGTCATCTATCAACCCCTCTCTTCTCACTCACCTCTCTGTCTCTCAACAGCTGGCAGCCCTTCAGGAGCAGCTGGACTCCCTGATAGAGAAGTGACCAGCAGGTGGCAGCACTGGGTCAGGGAAGGGGACTGAACCATGACTGTCATTGTCACTGCTGTGCAATGACTAGTTTCCTTGTAGGTGTGGGGAGTTGTCCATGTTGTGTATAAAAACATTTGAAATGTTTTTTTGTTTTTTTTGTATTATTATTTCTTTCTTCCTGTAAAATGTCCCCCTCTTTAGCTGTTAAACTGTCATTTGTACTGCGATACAGTAATGCTGATGTCTGATTTTAATAAATCATGATTTTTGAAATGTAAAAGAGCTCTGTTTTACAATGTACCACTGTCTAGCAGAATGTCCTCTCTGCAGGTCTGGTTTCACTGCTAAAATGACTTCTTGAAACATGAAACATGGGATTGCGTTTCTCTGCTTCACACCACACAACAACCTTCACTTTCTCCTCAGTAGGAATTGAGAACATGCTCTGGTGAACACCACCACCACACCATACTTTCTAGAACCAACTTTCCAAACCTGGGAATAATCTCTCCCTCCCATGTATCCCTGGTCTTACAGGAGATTACGCCCGAATATTCTAGAGCAGGTGGGGAGGTTGAGGGATTAGCGTGCACAGAATAAAGTGACTGCCGTCAACCTGGCTAATCCAGCCATCTGTCAGAGAGCAGGAGGGACGAACCTGCCCAACAGGACAACTGAGGTTGCCTTCACCAGAGAGACTAATTACACCACACAGACTCCTCGCATGTTCAGCAGAGACACATACACACACAGATAGTAATTAACACCAACAGGACTAAGACACACACTGGCTTTTTTGTTGTTGCAAGAGAGTCACAAAGATATTGAGACTGAGAGGGAAGACGCGTTGATCGCTCAGATACACACACACAGCTGAGCTATAACCTCACAGAAGCTACTGCTTGGCTGCAGTGTTTCTCTACCCAAACCAGGACATGGAGGAGACCTACCTGCTCAACCACCCTGGGGTGAAGAAGAAGATCCTGAGTGGAGGACGGGGCCCCATGCCTCACTTTCCTCCTGGGACTAAGGTAGAACTCCTAACCATGCTGTGCATTGAATGAAGAAATGTGTTTACCAATCAAATAAACTTTTAGTGGCAGTAAATAGTTTTATGGGACTGGGGGATATGCTTGTGTGATGGTTTATATCCCCTTTGCTTGAGTCTATTAGCATCTCTCTATCACTGAATTTTATTGTTCTGCTAAGGTTGATTAAGTTTTGTCTTGTGAAAACAAAACAACGTTTGGCCCCAGAAGGATTACTTGAGAAATGGATGAGGGGGAAGGGTTGCTGTTAACCTACACGAGTCTGGACAATGGCAGACATCGTTGCGTCAATACCCAGAGGAAGATTTAGCCGTGATCTGCAGCTAGGTGACTTTTTCACAGTCCAGCCATATGGCCGGGCGACGTGGCGGATGACAAACATTTTCCACAGTGATGCCAACCGTAATCTTGGTCGCCCTGCCCCCCCACCAGTAACTCATTCACCAGCTGCGATCTGGGCGCGCTGTCTGCCTGCTCACCCTCTGTTCTTAGGATGTCCTTCCGTCCCCCGTGAGAGCAGACAGGCTCCCAAATTAAAATGACTCACCTCCTGGGAATAGAAGTAATATTGTGCCCGCTGCCCAGACATTGAAGGAGAAAGAGGACAGAGGTGAAAAGGACGCGCTCACATGAAGTCGCAGCCCAGAGTCTGGCTACATTGTAAAATTCTAGAGAGGGACTAGAAACAAGAATTACCTCCGTGACCTTGCTGCTCTCTATTAATCCGATCTGTTTGTCTGTTCCGTCCTTTCAGAATCAGAATCAGGTTTTATTGGCCAAGTAAGTTTGCACAAACAAGGAATTTGACTTGGTAAAGTGACTCTCAGTGTGCTTACACAAAATATACAACACAATACAATACAATACAATACAAACAAACAAACAGTGCAACAGTGCAATGGACTAAGGAGTTTAAAAAAGTATGTACAAGGCGGAATGGCTATATACAGTAGCTGTGAAATGTTGCACAACAGTAGTGCAAAGAAGAAGTGGAGAGTGCGAGAAGTGCAGGGATAAATATATAAATATAAATATATATGCTACAGTGGGTTAGTTGTTCAGTAGTGAGACGGCGAGGGGGAAGAAACTGTTTTTGTGTCTGGAGGTTTTGGCGAACAGTGATCTGTAGCGTCTACCAGAGGGGAGGAGTTTGAATAATTTGTGTCCGGGGTGTGAGGGGTCTGCAGTGATTTTTCACTTGTCTCATCTTCCTCTCTTGTCATTACGTTTCCCTCTTACCCATGTAAAGTTGGTGTTCCACTTCCAAACACTGAAGGATGATTTTGAGAGGACGGTGATTGACGACAGCCGTTTGGCCAAGCGTCCTATGGAGATCTTCGTGGGGAAGATGTTCAAAATTGAGGTGTGGGAGGTGCTGCTGTCCTCTATGCGCATCGGAGAGGTGGCCGAGTTTTGGTGCGATGCCGCTGTGAGTGCAAAAGTTCAGTCACACACACACACACAAACACAAACAAATCTAGCCTTGCCAACGAACCCCATCGAGCACTGAAACGCTGAGAGCCCAATTTAGAACCTAATTAGCGTGTGTAGAATGGCGGGGACTTCCGCTTCTCATTCTCATGCAGATGAGCCAACCTCTGGTGGCCTCCTACACCATCTATTCAAAGATGCAAAAATATCTTTTAGATTCTTTTATGTACTTTATTTTTATTCACATCTAGAAGTTTAAAGAGAGACACAGAACGAATTTGCAAGTCAAATGATTATTGATTGCAGTTAGTCAGGTCAAGTTACAGCACAAGAGGAGCGACTTAAACAGGCACTCTCTTTTTGTTCCTGCCAAGTGAACACGTATCTTACGTTCCTTTTGTCCCTCTGTGCACTCTTTTCTCTCTCTCTCTCTCTCTTTCAGCACACAGGCCTGTACCCCATTGCGTCCAAGGGCATGCGCCTGATTGCCCAGGGCAAAGACCCCCTGGAGGGCCAGAAGCACATGTGTGGTATGGGCAACATGTACAACTACCACTCCACCGGCTACCCAGAGCTAGATGAGCTGATGAGAATGCCCCAGCCGCTAATCTTCATCCTGGAGCTGATAGAGGTGGGCACTTATCCAGAAAAAACATCCGCCACACACATACGCATACCTCCATCTCATTTGTGTTTGAGCATTTTAAACATCCCCCTGCTTCAACCCCTTGCCAAGTCCCAAAACAACAGCGGATCTGTGCAGCCTACTGTTCACAAACCACTCAAGCCTGAAAGTAAACAGAACGTTATGTATTACCACTAGGGGGAAGGTGGGAAAAGGACCCGTGTCCCATCTATAATGGGGCTCAGTTTCCCTTCTCTGACAGCACCTCCTTAACACCCTCTGGGGACCATATCCCTGTGGAGGGATATTAACATTTTTGTTATGGTTGTCAATATGCCTTTAAAGCTCTGTGAGTTTTTGTCCTACAGTCATAAAACTTTAATCTTCTACATATATACCACTTGTGCATCAATGTTTTTAGTTAGAGGAAATATACAAAAACATCAAGGCATGTCAGGCTTCCTAAAAATGTCTAACAGGCCTTTGTCCCTGGGGAGTTAAATGCCTGTCTCCCCCCCATATTCCTGTCCTCTTCAGGTGGGAGACCTGATGTCATACAAGCGGGAGTCCTGGATGATGAAGAAGGATGAGAAGCTCAAGTCTGTGCCACCGCTGCACAAGGAGGGCAATACCCTGGTCAAGCAGGGGCGCTTCCGTGAGGCCGCCACCTGCTACCAGGAGGCAGTGGTGACGCTGCGTGCCGCTCAGTCCAGAGTAAGACTGGGTGACGGGGTCATAGTGGGAATGTGGGAGAGGAAGAGTCACAGTTGGGTCGGTAGTCTAAGGAAGAGCAGGTGTCGTCCAGGATGTTGGATGGCGGGGAATTGAAACATTTCAAGAAGGTTCCAGTTTTCCGTGGCTCAAGTGTTTCTCTACTTTTCACTCACCCAATTGATTAGAATTTACTAGTCATTTCACTAGTCAGTCGTGCCACAAAATAATGTAAAGTAATGTTTTGTTATTTTTTAAGTGTGCACCAGTACAAAGAAGCGTCACATGTCGCTTGCCCTGTAGTCATCCTGTAGGATATCTGAACCCTATAGGAATTCTAGGCTGGGCTTCTGGAGCATCTATAGTAGAGGAAACTCAGCTGAGATGATTGCATCTGTCCGTGTAGGAGAAGCCTGGGGATGAAGACTACATAAGCCTGGCCAGGCTCATCATCCCCCTGGTGCTCAACTACTGTCAGTGTATGCTGGAGCTGGAGGAGTACTACGAGGTGATTGAACACACCACAGAGCTGCTGGAGAAGCACAAAGGTACGACTACGTGGACCAGTTCTCGTTATATCGAATGTGACTGTGGTTTTCAGTGTGGATGCATACCTGAACCTGATGCAGTCCAACATACATAGTCTATAATGATATAAACTGCATGTTCAAGGGCTCAATGCCAGTACCAGAGCGCATATTCTCATCAACATTAATTTAACCAGCATGAACCTAGTTTTTCCATCATTGGAGTGAGTTATGTTGTTCAGGGTGGTGTCTTCACCTCAATATCACATATTGGATTGCGGCGCCTCAAGCAGAGTAATTTCAGGTCTGTAGCTATGGGCTGTTTGAAGTCTGCTGCAGCCTATGTACTCTATGAATTGGCTGCGTTAAACACACACAAATGCAAATTTAAGAGCATCCTCATATTTAGGAAGTTTCACTGACAGCTCGCAACACACAAGTCTTTTTATTCTTTCGCGAGAAAGGCACCCACTGCATCAGCATTTTCCCGGGAAATGTCAGTATGACTGCATAGGTCAGGGAGACTGCAGAGGTAAACAACGAAATTGCTTTCAGGCAAAAATCTGTTTATTTATTTTTCAAAAGCCACACAAATGCTCAGTGTAATGCAACGTGGCTCACATAGTTTACACCAAATCCTCCAGGGATTTAGCGTTTGCTCGTGATGCAACTCGAGTCACTATCACACTCCCAGAGCAAGGAGACACTCGTTGTCTTTCTCTCTCTCTTTTTCCTCTTCCCTTCTTCACACTCGACTCCTATTCTCTCCATTTCACCAACCAAATGGTGCCATTTATGCGGTGCACTGTCGTGTGGTTTATAGATACTGTTCAGCTGCCTGTCAAACTACAGTGCAGCAGTGCTCACACAGAAGCAGCAATCTGCCGGAGAAAAAGTGTCATCCTTTCTTCTCTCTCTCCTTTGCTTTCTATGTCTTCTCTCTGCCTGCTGTTTCTCTTGCCTGTGGCTCTTGTGTGGCCGGGTGGGCTGAGCCCCAGTGCCCCTCTAATGAGGCTTATGCAAATAGAGGAGTAAAACCAGGCCCCCGATCCTCTTAGGCCCCGATCAGGCTTTCTGTGCGAACGCCTCTCGGTGTTGTTTTTCTGTGTGGTGCTGTCGTTTCTTTTTCTCAAGTCTCTCTCTGAGCCTCCTTCATCATCATCTCTACCTCCCAGCTCTTTCGTCCCCGAAGCCTGTGGCGACACCTCCACCCCCTCAGTAGTGGATGACGTCCAGTCCCGTTCTATCCATGTCACCTCGCTTATACCTCGCTGTCTCTGTGGCTTTGCATCGCCACTCTTCTGTCATCTCCCTTTCTCTCCCTCCTCCTCCTCTCTCTTTCATTCACACTGCCTGGGAAGCGATCTCCATGTGAAATGTGCTGAGTGTAGAAGCCATGGCACAGTGGCAGCAGCAGTAGCAGCTTTTGCCAGCGGCTACATCTGAGAGTCATTGGTGATGGGTTTGGTGTCACTATGTGGAGTAAAGTGTGTGTGGGGGGGGGAGTGGAGGAGGGGTGGTGAGAGTCTATTTAAATGTTTGGCTAGGAGAGCGATTTTACTATGGAGATCAGATGGGAGATGAAGAGCGTTGGATTCATCGATGGTGCTCTTTAAGCAGACCCCCAGGCCTCCATGAGGCTGGGAAAGCGAGGCAGAGAGGGGATTAAAGTGTCTGATGTGATGAAATAAACAACTCTCGTACGATGAGGAGGAAAGAGCCCGCAGTGAGTCTTTTCACGCTATGACAGCTTTATTCTCAATAAGAGAAAATGCCTCACTAGCATCGACCCACAGTCATTAGCGAAACAATGTCTCCCTAAGAGAACACACAAAGACAAACACACGCACACTCGTCTTTATTGAGACACGTGTTTTAATAAAATAGAAACACATAAACAAACAAACACAAAGCCTGAAGTAAAACAAACGTGATCACAGCTATATTTACTCAGGGAAAGCGCAGAACACACTTGGATTAAAGGTACTTTTAAAACCTTACACCAATGTTAACACTTTCATTGAACATGTTCCCCCTATGTGTATGTGATTTATGTATGTATGTCTGTGAGTAAGTGTATAAGCTACTATGGATGACCTAAATTTTCCTCGGGATTAATAAAGTATCCATCTATCTATCATCTATCTATCTATCTACCTTTACCTACCCCCCCAAATAGACTGTGTGAAGGCCTACTATAAGAGGGCCAAGGCACACGCCGCCGTGTGGAACGAGAAGGAGGCCAGGAAGGACTTCCACATGGTGGCCGCGTTGGACATCACCCTGAGTCGCCTGGTGTGGCACGAGATCCAGAAGCTCTCGGAGACGATGAAGGAGAAGTACAAGGAGGAGAAGGAGCAGTACTGGAACAAGCTGAAGGAGGAAAAGGGGGAGACGGAGAAGAAAGATGTGGAGGACGAAGAGGGGAAGGAGGAAGAGGAAGGGGAGGATGATGAGGTTAGCCTGACTGGGATGGTGAAGTTGAAGGAGATCGACGCAGAGAACTTGAAAATCGAGTCCAAGGCCGAAGCCAAAGAGGAGGCAGCCACCAATGAGAAGCCAGCGGGAGGTTTGGACGGTAAGGTGGGGGCCAATAAGAACACACCATTGGAGTTACAAGGTAAAGATTGGCAGCATATGTTGAAGCTCACCATGCACCTCCAAAAGGAGGGGAACCTCTACATGTCGGATCGCCACCATGACGTTGCTGCTGAAAAGTTCAGGGAGGCTCTGGAGTATGTGAATTGCCTTCAAACCAAGGTAAGTCCTACCCACAATACGTACCTTAGGATTTTGGAGGATTCTTCTACATGGTTGATATACATTTGGAAGGTTGTGTGTGTGTGTGTGTGTGTGTGTGTGTGTGTGTGTCTGTGTGTGTCTTGTTCTTGCTGCTGTGTGTTTTCGTAGCAGAAAAATACAGCATTTATTCCACAATGGAGCACTGTGAACATAACACCCCAAAACAGTCAGCAATAAAGGCACATTACACTGTCCATGAAGTTTATTGTGCATTAAATGTACAAAATGGAGGGTGTGTGGTTTGTTGTAAAAAAAAGACAAAAGTAACGATCATCTGTCAGTCCTCTTCATGGAGATATTACAGTTGCTCATGTCTGTTTATGTAGGAGTCTTGGGGGGTCGAGGATTTGATAACACCACAGAACAAGAGAGGATAGATCCCTGGAGTGATTTCACAGGCATTGTTCAAGGCATTTCTTTATCTCTTTTCCAACTCCCACCAACCATCTCTCTCTCTCCCCCCCCCCCTCGTCTATTGCGACTGTTCCACAGCGGGTTGAGTATAAAGGGGAGGACTGGGAGTCTCTGGAGAAAGTGCGCGTGCCACTCACGCTCAACCTGAGCCAGTGCTGCCTGGAGCTGCGTGAGTACGAGCAAGTGGTGGAGCTCACCGATCGGCTGCTCAAGAGACACAAAGGCAAGACTTGCATAGCATACATACAGTAGCATTAACAGCCCTCAGCATACATACATACATACATACATACATACATACATACATACATACATACATACATGGTAATGCAGTGAACACGTGCGAGCACAAACACACCCATAGATGACACATTTTCATACATATGCATATGGTCATTCAAATGGGCACAGATAATAACAGATGCACACACACACACAGACAAATAATGTTCAGACACACATGCATGCACACTCACTCACACACACACCCCTGCAGCGGGTACTGTAATTACAGAGTCTTCACTCAATCTGCCCCCTCATCACTGCTACACAACCAAAGGCTTTCAGTGAGCTCTCACGGAGCTGCCATATACAGAACTCACTCCGGCTCAGACTGTGTGAGCAGTTGATTTGTCTGCCCGCCCCCGCCCCACCTTCTCTCCACAACCTTGCCTTCTTTGGGAGGAAACGTTTGCATCATTCGCTATACAGAAATACCTTGCGGTCCCTTGATGCCACCATTGCTTAGCCCACAGTGAGGAGCAGAGTTTATTTGATTGCCTTTACCTGAATTATTTAGCATCGGGCTGAGCGCTGTGCGATATGCGGCCAGACTGCTTCCACAGCTCCAACTTTCACTCGCTTTTCGCCCATTAAAACCTCCCCTTTTGCCTCTTTCACTCTTTCGATTTCTGTCACTCCATGCTTCAACACCCCATTTACTCTCCCCTTTTGTTTTTCCTGCTTTTTTTTCTTCTATTTTGGTATGCAGTGGTATTTACACTCTATTTGTCAAAGTAAGGCAAGCTTATTTATGAAACATTTCATACAAACACAATCCGATTGCTTTGCACAAGGTGCAGGGAAGCATTTAAAAAATGCATGAAACATAGCCATAACAAGAATGAAATACCTTAACAAGCAGGCATGATTTTAGGTTTGTGTGCAAGTGTAACATACTACATTCTGCTATGTTATGTTTTAATTTACTTCAGAGAACAATTAATAACGATAAGCTTAGTGGGTCCTTAATGTAAGAAACAAAAACCAAATGTGTTTTGGCTCTGTAGCTGGCTCTTAAACTGGCAGCAGTAAATCAATACCATAGTGCTCTGGAAGTCAATAAAGAGAATTAAAGAATGTGTTCAGGTTTCTTAAATCTTGAATGCAGAGTACTGACCAGGTGTGCCTATGTGCCACCCTTATTTTCATGGCTGGGTTGTCTATTTAATTGCTTATTCTTTTTTCTCTACCTTTTCTTTCCTCTCTGCAACTATCTTCCCCTTTTTCTAACCTTCCTCATCAGACTGTAATCATTTACAATTTCCTTCCCTTCTACATTTTTATCCTTCTTCATCCAACAGTAATTATTTCTTCTCTTGCTCTGGCAGGCAGCATGCGGGCGCTGTACCAGCGTGCCCGTGCCCACGCAGCTCTGTACCACGAGGAGGAGGCCAGGGAAGACCTGGCCAAGATCCAGCGCCGCTACCCCAAATTCAAGCCTGTCGTCCACCACGAGCTGAGGAAACTCGGCCAGAACATCCGAGACAAGAGCACCAAAGACAAGAAGAACTACTGGTCCACCATCGAGGACAAGTACGGCTCGGCCGACAAGGCACAGGCGGCCAAGAAGGCGGCCAAGAAGAAGAAAGTGGTCAAGTGGACGGACCAGGCAGCGAAGAAGGAGGCTGCGGCAGAGGAGAGCAAGGAGGGGCAGAAGGAGGGGAGCGATGAGAAGAAAGAGGGGAGCGAAGCGGTTGCTGGAGAAGCAGTGGCAGGGTCCGAACACACATCTACAAAGCAGGTCAAAGCCCCAGCTGTAGCTGGCGCAGGGGAAGATAAAGCTGACAAAACACCCAGATCAGGGGAGGATAAAACGTCCGAGGGAGCCCCATTAACTGCTGCGGCCTCAGCAGCCAGTGAGATCTCCAAAGGGATCAAAGAGGCCAATGAGATCAAAGCGCAGTGTGAGATTAAGGGAGACTCGACCAATGAGAATCCCCCTGATGCAGCCGGCAGTACAGTTCAAACAGCGTCTGCTAACAAGGTAGAGCTAGCTCCAGACGCCGGAGCTGGGGGCTGTGGGGCAGAAGGTGGGGTGGAGACAGACAGGTTAGCCGAGCAGACAGACAGGGCAGGGGAGAAGGAGAAGGATGGCACGGGGGCGAAACAGGACGTGAAGAAGAAGACGACCCCTGACACTAAAGGAGCTCCCAAGGCGGCTGCCGGAAAACCCAAAGCTGCAACCTCAACGGGGAAAACCAACAAACCCCCCACGCAGACACCCAAACAGAAAAACAAAAACAAGAAGAAGAAATGAGAGACTGGAGACACGTACTCTTATGAGGATGACTAAAAGTAACCACAAGGCATTTGTGTATAACAAATAAAAATGTATTTATTTCTCTGTACACAATGAGTAGAAAGCAGCCAGTAACCCATTCGTTTTTAAAAAGCCTTAGAGTCACACACATTTTTTTGTACAAATTAAAAAATAGAAAAAGGAAAAACGAATTATTTGTACCGTACTATATGTAGTATGTAATAAATGAAAAACAGACATTACAAATGGATAAATTCATTAAATGAACATCAACCAGGCTGGGGGGGAATGTAGTTGTCAAAGGTCAAAATGGGTAGGGAGGTTCAGTGGAATGTTCGGGGGGCAGTGGGACGTCAGTGGACAGTTAGACAGTAATGATGACGGTAGTTTTAACATGAGGTTAAGTGATTCACATTGCCCCCTTGGGTTAGCTTCACCAAACAAGCCTCGTTAACCGGGCCTGTGTGTGTGTGGGGTCAGGACACGTAGGTCTGCCGCTCACAGAAAAAAATAATGAGTGTTTGTTACCGAGGGCTGACCTGCTAAATATAGGTTGGAGACGTCCCCCTTTGGCAATGCGACGCGTTCCCTCATTCTGCTCTTCGACAATGCTACAGAAGACAATGGCTACCATTTTGTGATCCCACGACAAAGTGCATGGAGAAGGGAATATGTGAGGTCCACAGCTAACGGCTTGAGGCTTGGCTACATACAGTGGTCACCTAGTCCAGGTAATAGGGCCCTATATGCTATTCAATATGTGCAGTGACATGGATCACATCATGTGGGATATTTAGTTATTTTTATAGGCCAAGGCTACAGCTCTGATGCAGGGCTTATGTAGAAAACAGATGTATCCAATGCCACAAACAGGTGGGAAGTAATAGGGTCAGGACTAAAACAATGGTCACTAAAGGAATAACAGTGAATGTTCTTTTCTACATGGTGTTCAGTCTTTCTTCTTCCTCTTGATGGTTACAGGTAGTGTGGGTGTCCCGAGAGAACGGAACAGATGTTGCTCATAATGACTCGAGCGTCTGAGGATGCGGTGCGGACATCCTGTGGTTGCAGAGGAAAAGTCCTTACTGCGTCTGGTTGTTTGCTTTGCATCTCCCTCATGCTGAATGACAACCCACCTTTTCTGTGCGCAACTCACGGCGCCGTGTCCTTGGGGACAGTTCCCTAGCAACCGCATGAAAACAAACAGGCAGCGCGTTACAAGAGATGTCAAAATGTGAGCGCTACGGCTGGAGGGAAAATTCTCGAATGGCAAACGGGATTAAAAATCAAATCTTTGCTCGGCAGCAGGGTCATAGTGTTATATAAATATTTTCACAGAATAGCATCTCTGCTTCTGTGTGACTGAAAATAACAGTGTTTTTTATGCAAATAAACAGGAAACGTCCTTTCTCTTGCATCCGCTAATCTCACGCCTACATTCTGGCAAAGGCAATTGCGCTGGTGAATTTACATAGAAGGCCAGTATTGTTTTTTCACTCTTGATCCCCCCCCTCCTTCTCATGCACACAGACGCACCCACATACAAGCACACATTGCTTTCTATTCTCTTCACTTCTCTTGCATCCTCCTGCCACACACAGATGTGGGCCTTCTATGCTGTTCCTTAACCAAGGCCATCCATTCTTCCTTCACCAAGGCCATCCGTGTGTGTGTGTGTGTCTGTGCGTGCGTGCGTGCGTGCGTGCGTGTGCTGCTCAGAGAGAGATGCTCCAAAGCTCCTCCACTACTTTAACACTAAATTAACAATCTCTCCAACACCACACCCGTGTGTGACTTTTTAAACTCCGACTGTTAAGAGAGAACAAAAAGAGGAACGCTGGGTTCTTCTAAGGTGGGCTTAGAACCCAGGATTTTGTCAGTCCAGTGGATGATATGGAGAAGGGGGAAAGATGACTCCCACTGGCCTACCACTATAAAAAAAAGAACTCGGTTGACCGCTTAACCGCCACTCGCTATACGTGTACGTTTGGTCCGTAGGATCCTTCAAGAATTAAGGCATATAATGCTGTGCTCTGTCTGTGGGAAGAGTGTTATCTGTTACCAGGCCTATCTTAAGGTAAGAGAGAAGCCCATTCAACCAGCCCTATTCTCCCAGGGTAATTTTTCGGCATGGGAGACAAGGGCACGGGGTCAACACCCCACCTCTACAAAATGCACACTGATAGAGTACACTGGAGCCAATCATAGCAGGGCATTCTGTGCTGTAGCACCTCGTCCGAATCTGTGAGTGTATGTGTGTGTGTGTATGTGTGTGTGTGTGTGTGTGTCACAGTGCGTGGGATATTTATCCGCTGTGTGGGGGAGAGATGCAGAGCCAAAGAGAATGGTTATAAAAAAGTGAGTGGGAAACAAGGGAGATATACCCAATTCTGGAGTAGCCTCAGTTGGGGGTTTGCACCTAAATAAATAAATCAAATAAAATAAAACGAAATAAAATCAAAAATGAAGATTGAGCAGCGCTCCCAGGCACTCTGGCAGAAGTAAGATAAACTGTCTCTGTGTGTGTGTGTGTGTGTGTGTGTTTGTTTTCTCTCTCTCTCTCTCTCTCTTTAATGTTCAAATGACGTGTCAGACCTACAGAGTAAATATGCCTGTTGTGCCCTGCTGACTCCCTAGAAATCTGCTCTGCTTCCTCCAAGCTGTTCAGCTCAGAGCGAAGGGGAGTAGAGGCATGGAAAACTGCCCTCCCCCCTCTCCACCTACCCCCCTCATGCGTGACAAATGAGACCTACCTCCTGAACCAAACTCAAAAAAATGGCTGGGTTTGTCTGAGGTAGTAACACACACACACACACACACACACACACACACACACACACACACACACACACACACACACACACACACAAAGATAGTGATACAGGCTCTGTAGTTTGTGGCACTAAGATGCGCACAATGTGGGCGAAAAGGATGAGAAGAGTAGAATACAAAAAAGGAGAGATCTTTGCTTTGTGAAGTGTGGCGTGCCAGTCCGTTTGGCTAGAAGGTTCTTGTGCTGTCACGGTTAAACCTACAGAGCCTCTCGCGCACCGGACCACTACACACAGCTGGTTAAGCACAGTGTCTGGACAAACGTTAGCCTTTGGCACCGTTGGGTTGTGTGAGAGGTGTGTGTGTGTGGGTATGTGCACACGAGTGAGTGAATGAGTGAGTGAGTGAGTGTGTGAGTGTGTGTGTGTGTGTGTGTGTGTGAGTGTGTGTGCAGGCTGAGGGGAAGGGAGGGAGAGGGGGGATGGAGGGATAGATGGAGGTTATCGTTGCGCTCCGCTGGCTCTGTGGCAGAGCGACGTGAGCGAAGGAGAAAAGGCCAGCGTCGCCGCTGTCCCCATCAGTGTGCCCTCGTTGACCCCTTTGGACTCCGGCACCCATTCATCCACCGCTAAATGGGCAAGGTGCCATCTAGAGGGAAGAAGAGCAGGAAAAAATGAAACGGGAAGAAGAAAAAAAAATCTGAAAAAAAAATAATCTGAATAACAAACAGGCTGAACACAATCCTTTTGACCTTTTTTCTGCATTTACAGGAACTCATAAAGCCGTGTTTTTAGGAGACAGAAATGCAGATGAAAATCCAACCACTGTAAGTGGAATGAATTAAAGTGCAACGTTTCACATCCTGGTTCTACCTCTGGTTCTCCACTCACCTGGTTCTAAGGGAAAGACGTTCCTCAGCTGCTCGATCACCTCCTGGAGCTGGAGGACCGTGTCATGTTCTTGGTCAATGTCGTCGCCTGTAAAAAAAAAAATTATAAAAAAAGAAAGAATAAAAAAGTTGGATCATGACCAGCCGTTACTGTCGCCACTGGAGGCATCCTTACAGCTGTGTTTACACAACATCCCCCCGTGCATTTACACATTGCAGCGACGGGCTTATGTGTAAAAACTGTCGGCTTTCAACTGCCAACAAACCCACGCTAAGCTCTCACCATATAGACTAAGAAGCGCTGATAGGGAAGTGGCTTAGAGGCGCCTTCTGAAAACATATATACTGTTACATGCAGTCTAAATTAAGATGCAATACTTACAACTACATTTTCACACATCAACTTGAAAACATCACATATGGTAATTACACAGATGTTAATTTCTCCTACAGTTTCTCCTACGTTGTGTACACAATCCACGACCGTATCTTTACTAGTATTAGCTGAGCTACAACCATCCAGTTGCTAAGTATACACAGGCAAGGGGAAAACATGGTGTGATTGAGGTACATTTACAAGGCTAGTAACACAGGGGAATAACATGAGACATCTTCATCAGGTCAGGCCAAGCACCCCCAGGTCTACAGCCCACTCATTTTAAAGTGGTTATCTATCATTACTTATCCCAAGACCTTTTCCTAGCGAAAACCTTCAGGAGCCCAGCTCCAGACATGGACTCTAGAGGGCACTTCTGGGATTTCTTCATGGCCTCACCTGCTGCCTCCGTGTCTGTGGTCTCTCTGCTCCGTAGCTCCCCCTGGTGGGCACCTCCAGACACCGGGGAGGAGAGGGACGAGGGCTCTGACCCATTGGCCTCCGAATCATCTTTGGGCTTGAGAGAGAGAGAAAGTGACAGAAGCAATAAATAGAAAACGCGGACATGTATGCACACCTATAAAAGCTATCAAGCACAACATTTCCAAACATTGTATGGTCGGATGACTTTAATTGCTGTAGACAGAATGACATGAGACAAAATTCTGATGATTTTTTTATAACTGCTGCTACATAGAATGGTATGACCAAAATAAATATGGGGACAGACTGTCAAGATCCTACTGTTCCTCTGACAAAAACAAAAACAAAACAGAGACTGCCTGGGAATTTGGACCTAGTTTTTATAACTGTTTCGTACCAAGCTACTCTCCCAGCTTGTTAAACCTAAGATGCACTCAAAAGGACAGAAAGTAGGGCAGTAACTAAGACGTGTGAATGTGTGTGTGTGTAACAAAAGAAATAAAAAAGAAAAAACGTAACTCAGATGGCCTGGCACCTGACGGACCCTCAGAGAAATGAGGCTTAACATGAGCATCTTTCCCACTGACGGATGGCCTTGGTCAGTCATGCACGGAGAGTCCACATAGTTTTGCTTCTTTCGGCTTTGTTTGTGTAGACTTCTTTGTTTAGTCTGGTGCTATCGCTGTGTGGTTTGTGTAAACGCAATGGCGTGTGACTCAGTGACCCCAGGGTGGCTACAGTTGGCTTAAAACAAAAGAGAAAAAGAACACAAAAACCCACTCACCGTGGAGCCAATCTAACCCATCTCCCACTAGGCTGATCAGGCCTGAGAAAAACCCTACATGCATGTAAGTGTACTATGTGTCTGTAACAAAACGTACAAAGTCAGAGTGTTTTTTAGGACCACCCCCCCCACATACACAGACACACAATGTTTCTTTCCAGATAAGGGGTAAAAACAGGCTGAAGAGATTCCTCAGGAGGCAGTGAAAGGTGAGTGTGGAGGTGAGTGAAAATAAAGCATTACCTCCATAAAACTCCTAAAACCTCCCCAAAACCCCACACATGCATAAAACAATATTACAGGTTACGTCCCTCAGTTTTGCAAGAGGATTATGGTCTTTACATTGCCTTCCTCTTTGGCCTTGTGGTTATTTAAAGATGTTCCCAGCTCTCGTCCAGTCGCCTTCACTCTCATCTCTATCTTCCTCCCTACATCTTTCTTTTTTTCTCTCTGAGTCGATCACATCTGTCTGTTTCCAAAGTGCCCACTGTCCTCTCATGGGCCGCCTGCACAGAGCCCAGCCACCTGAGTCATCTCAGGTGTTGAGTGTCTCATTCTCTTTCTCTCTCTCTCTCTCTCTCACACCCTCACATGCTCTCTCCTACCCTCTTCCTTTTTAATTCATGTCTCTCTCTCTCTCTCTCTTAGACACCCTCTTTCTCTCTTTTGTCATGCTTTCCTATTCACTCATACACTCTCTCAATCTCTCTTAGTTCAGTTTAATTCAAGTAGGCCCAATACAGCCAAAGCATACCAAACCATGTAGTTTCCATCATGAGGTGTAAAGACATATGACTTCATCACAAATAAGACAACAATAAGGGGAAAACTGAAGCTGAAAAAAAAAACAGGAAGAATGAAACAAAATGGCCATCCCTCTTTCCCTCAGACTGTGACAGCACACACACTATGCGCTGTGCCTTTTCTCCCAAAGATGTGGTAACCTCTCTCTCTCTCTCTCTCTCTCTTTCTCCATGTTCTCTCTGTTCTACAACTAATAGCATTCTATCTATCTCTCCACCCATTCCTTATTCCCACTCATCCCTTCATTCTTTGACAAAAGGTGCACACTTCCTCTGTCCCTTTTCAGCTGGCTATCTCTCCCTCTCCATCCCTCTCTCATCTCCTCCATCCTCCGTCTTCAACAATGGCATTCATTCACTCCCACTTTCTCTCTCTCTCTCTGGGCTAGTCCTTCCTCTCCTGCTGTAAGTCTCTTC
This sequence comes from Clupea harengus, assembly GCF_900700415.2. NCBI lineage: Eukaryota > Metazoa > Chordata > Actinopteri > Clupeiformes > Clupeidae > Clupea > Clupea harengus. The sequence continues at coordinate 12,299,518 of NC_045171.1, forward strand.
GCTGTTCTCTGCCTCTGTCCCCACTCTACCTTTTTTTCTTTACCTGCAGCATTAGAGGCTCTATCCCTCTCTCTCCCTGGCGTTCATTCTCTCGCACGTTATCTTCTTCTCCCACCGCTCCCTTTCTCTGATCTCTCCATCCCAAACGTTAATCCCTCCTCTCTCTTTTTGTCCCCCTACTCTCTGCCTCTTTACCTGCAGCGTTATTTCTCCCCACGCCGTGGCTCTACCCTCTCTCTCTCTTTCCACTCCATACCTCCCTCATTCGCTGCTTTCTTGCTGCCTTTCTCTTTCCCCCCTGTGGGCCAAAGTTTTACTTTCTTTTTTGCCTCCCAATAACTTTTAACTTGTACAGTGTCCTTATCTTTCCTCTGTAACCTTCTTAAAAGCCGCGTGTTCTCCCCTCCCCTCCCCTCCTTCCTGCCTGTACTGTCAGGTTGTTCTTTCCTCTTCCTCTCTTTTCCTCCTACACCGGTAACATGATGCTTTCCCCAAACTCCTGTTTTTCCCTTTTCCCCCAGTGTATTACTGCAGCAGTTAAGTTCAAACTTCTGTCAGTTAATATCTCTCGCTCTATATGTATCTAGAATAGCAACTTCAACTCTCAACCCGACTCTTTCTCTCTCTCGCACCCTATATCCTCCCCGCCACACACACACACACACACACACACACACAGTCTCTTCACCGTCATGTCTAAGGCAAACCTCCCAAACCTGAAAGCCTCTGTCCGTGTGTACCTGCAGCAGTAGTTCTCGGAGCCGATGCAGCTGCGATTCCAGCTGCTTGTTGTGGTCCTCCAGGATCTGCATGCGAGTTTCCAGCCGGGTCTTGTGTTGGCGCAGGACACGCGCCTCGGCCAGCAGCTCCTCGTCCTGCGGGTCCGCCGGCGAGCCCAGGGCCCCGTCGCCGTCCGTCAGCTGGGGCGATGCCGCCGCCTCCTCGTGCCGCCACTTCAGCCGCCGGTACTCCCCCTGCAGGATGCTGCACAGCAGATGGCAAGCCACAGGTCAGACAGAATCCCAAACGGCTTGACAGCCTTGGTGCATGGACATACAAAATCAGCAGTCAAAGGTCAAGCAGTCAAAGGTCACACCCTCAGCCATACTGGACAAAAGCATTGTTGAGCAACTACCACGGTAAGTAAACGAGAGTGTGTTCAAAATGATAGTCACTCTGTCATTTATTGACGGTAGTTGTTCAACAATGCTTGGGTTGAACAGGTTGGGAAGAAAATAAGAGAAGAGGAGCAACAGTAGTTAATCTGAAGGACTGTCCCGGCAACATTTTATTTGTGTTTTTTACTCCACACTTCACTCATCAAACACCTTTCACAATGTCACCAACTGAATGAGAAACTTGCTACATTGCTGCTGCTTGGCAAAATGTGCCAGCTGACCCAGCCAAGTAGCTGCTGTAGACTGAAGTAACTATGTGTTGCTTCCATGAGATTACAGATCATTTGGAGATTGGGAGCACTCATTCCACACTGGCTTTGGAGAATTACAGTATCTGACAGAGTTGCGGCACAGCCAGTCCAGCTACTCCACATGGGTTGTTCAATACAAGGGAAAGAGAATAGTTGTATGCTAGTCACACAGCGGAGCTACAGAAAGGCTTAGCATTATGGCATATCAACAGAGCTTTGCTGCAGTAGATTTAAATGAGCTCTAAATGGTATGTTTTATTCAGCTCTTCACCTTTTAGTCTGATAATACATGCAGAGTGGTTTGCATTGTAAAGAGGGTGGACAAGTCCCTGAGGTGATTCACAATGAGAGCGTTGGCATACTGACATGTTTTCATGTGTTTCTCCCAAATTGTTTTGTTTTATAGACCATCCCCATTATATTGCTCTGTTTTAAGCACAAAAATATGACTGAACATGTTAATTAACAAATGTGTTACCTTAATGGATCTTGATAGGTTTATTATTAGTTGCTTGCCATGGCAACTGAATTCAATTTTTGTTAAAAGCATAATAATTACTGAAGCTGTGATGTCACTTAATTTATCGGTTGTCTTAAATGTCTGTGTCTGTGTGCAATTAAACTAACAACCAGGCAAGAACATGAGTCAAACGCACCGTTTTTAGTATGTGTCAATTCATCGCAAATGCCACAACACCTGCTAAATGGCACAAAGGCAGTCATAACATATACCTAAATTATGTCAACAATAATCAAAGTCTAACAAGGTCCAAGATGGCCTGTAGGGATGCACTGATATTCAGCTCATCACAGCCTACTGTTGAGCATGGAAAAACACAGGAAAAATAGGCCAAGCCACAAAGGTCAGGGTCACACAAGAAAAAAGCAGAAAGACTCACTGAGTCACTAAAAGGAGATATGCCTCTGGTAGCAAATTAATTGAATGGGGATTTATTTATATATATACACATACATAAAACACAGATCTGTCGTTTTGCATGTGCTTCTTGCAATTCAAGTCTGCTCGGAGGTCTGTGGCGTGCAGTCAAAGACGAGATGCTTAAAGTAGGTCAAGAGTGCGGCACACGCTTCCTAGCGGCGGAAGTCAAAAAGTCACTGCTGTTGATGGAGCTGACAATCTGTTTGCTTTATAAAGTCTTTTCTATCCTAGCGAGTGGCTCTGATACTCCCAAGCCGTGGCATTTGTGCATTACAGTATCAGATAAGGCCGATGAAAAGATGGGTAAGTGGGCAACAAGTGATGTTGCTCTTTTATTTTCACAGAAGTAATAATCTCTAATAAGAAAGTTTAATTTCTTCATGGAAAGTGTTTTGCCATCCCATTATGAAAATCTGATATCAATTTTTTGAAGTGCTTTTGCTCCATAAGACAATATCAGATCATCAATTCTCCACTTAATGTCCCCTCATCTAATCTGAAATTGTTCCGAGGTAGATGGCGTCCTTGATATTTTCTCTAAAAGCATCCGAGATAGAATCTGTGTGTGTTCAATGCCAGGGTTGCTTGAAATGCCACGGCGGTTTCCACGCATTATTGCTTTTTCCAGCTAATTCATGTTCTACTCTCTATTCAATTTTTTCGTGCTCAATGTAGCCTGAAGTCAATCCCACATACCTTCTCTCGGAATGACGTCTGTATTAATCTGGGAGGGCACTGTGTCCACCTTGGTTAGCGGCTACATATTTTACTTACTTTTCCTCTTAAATCTGCAGTCTGCCTCATGCTAATGTAAGTAACCCTGGTTGCAAAAGAATCCCAGACAGTCCTTTGAAAGCACTCTCAGGAAAAAAATTGAATCCCATCTCAATTTAAAAGACGATTCCGGACTGGTTAAATTTGATCTCTCACTGCTGCATTTCTAGGGAACTGTTGTTAATATACATACTCGCTTTAAGACTTGGTGCCAGAAAACGCAGATACTATACAAATTGCTTAACGAACAGATACATTTTCATCAGCATGTGTGCTCTGTAAATATTGCACCCACGTTGTTAGCACCTTGCTCTACCATTTTGGTTACAGGAGCACAGTAAAACTAAATGAAGTGCAAAGCACCCAAAGACTCAACAACAAGCATTGTATCTACAGAATGTAGAAGTAGGGCCTACTCCTGTACCTCCTCTGATAGGGCAAAGTGCAACCCCAAGATCATAGGGATCGTAGAGGCTAAAAATAAATTGGTACAATTGTGATAGCTGCTTTGGTAAACAGCATCCACTAAATGAGTGAATGAGTAAATCTGAGGACTGTATGCGGTGATCACCAATCGGCTAACGGTGTGGCAGATAGGGATTATGCTGAATCTACAGTGTCCCCTTCATGAGCTTTTGAGTGTTCTTTCACCCAGTACTGACAGGACCCCATCAGAGAGAAAATGTCTGCTGACATCCAGTCTCTACAACACCGGCGTCATTCTCCACAGAGCGCGATGACCGTGACGTGGGGACTCACCGGTTCTCGTTCTCCAGGCGCGCCAGCGTGCGCTGCAGCTCGTCCTTGTCCTGGCAGTTGATGTCCACCAGCAGGTGCGCTCCCAGGGGGGAGTCCTGCTCCAGGGCGGGGCTGGAGTGACGTAGGAGGTACTGATCTTCATCCCTGAGTCCCCCACACAGGAGACAACACACTGAGCCACCAGCCGCACAGCCACACAGCACCACTGACCAAGCAGCGCGGCCACAGCACAAGGCCAGAGCAGCACTGCCAACCCGGTCTCACCAGGTACACTTATCTAGCGCACAGTGTAGCTCTGGATACAATATAAATCACCTGTATGGATGTTTCCATAATCGTAAGCAACTTCAATTATTTCGAGCATACAAATGATTATCAGGCCACACAATTGAATACTGCAGTGCATAGGTAATTACAGGTAAAAACAGGTAATTGCCGTGCCATGTATATATAATATAATATAATATAATATAATATAATATAATATAGGCTCAGTCTAGGCAGAAACTTTTGAAGAGCTATGGAGAAAAGGCAACATGCATTTGTGAGACCGAGTTGACACAGGGATAAAGAATAGCCATCCTGCCAAGCAGACAAAGCCAACAGCACAGACACAAAACAGCACATCACCAGAGCATAAGCAACAGAGCTTAAAATGGCACAACCATACAGTAGGAGACTGTAGGAACGCTGAGACAGCAGCTCCACAGAAGCAAAGCACGGCCAAGCCAGACATTAATGCATACAGAGCCACCAATACCAACACCAGCAAACTAATCATATACAGAAAAGGATATTGACTAATAATGAGAGATCAGACCAGATATATTAGCTTAGCACACAAAGAGCAGGATACACACATTCAGAAATGTGCATGTACTACTGACCAGTTTTACTGACACAGCATAGTTCATTTTCACAAAGGTGCACAAATTCATATGCTACAAACACAAACACACAAACACACAGTGTCACATGTATCTAAATACTTGGAGTGGCACAGGTGTGGTGGATAGGCGGGTGTTGGTAACATATAGGCATGCAGTGCCTCGGAGGTAAGCCTTTTCTAAACAGCCCCAGGAGTAAACAGCATTCAGAACACGTCTGCTGAGAACACTTCAGGCACACAGCCATTCAGTAAATATGCACACCACAGCAAACATTTTGTTTTGCTTTCTCTCTCTCCTTTTTAACAAAGTCACACACACACACACACAACACACAACACACACACACACACACACACACACACACACACACACCATTCACTCCAAAAACAATATCACCACTCAATCCTTACCCTTGCCCTGAAAGGCATTCATGAACACTCCATTCACCCCACTCAATGAGATTGACACGCACATGCACTCTCTCTCTCTCTCTCTGTCCCCTTAAAGCATTCTGTCTGTACTAAGCGCTGTGGTGGCCAGAGAATTTTAAACGGTTTTGGGCAAACGCTCACTTTATTCACTTCTATATGCATGTAGCTCATCCACACCAATCAACCCACCCACACACCCGACCACACACACACACACACACACACACACACACACACACATTCTTCTGCTTTGACAGCCTCCAGCTCCCACCTCTGTGCTCCATGGCATTTCAATAACACCTCTCTCCTATCCCCCAGTCCTGCCTCTTTCCCCCCTGCACCAATTCTTCTTTCTTCATCCCACGCTCCTCTCTGTTTGCTCCTGCCACTACACTCCTTAATCATAAAGACTTTTATATGATGAAGGGAGAAAGCTTGCAGTGCCATGGGTGATTTTCATTACCCCCCCCCCCCCTTCCCTGTTTTATGTGTGACCGCCCAACCACCCTAAAAACAATCTCTCACTCTCTCATGCCCTTTCTTGCTCCCTCTGTTACATACTGACACATTCACACGCATAAATAGACAAACAAGCACACACACACACACACACACAGGCTTTCAGGGGCATGTTGCAGTGGTGGGTCACAGCTATAATGAGAGGTTTCAGGGCGTGTGTGTGTGTGTGCGTGTGCATAATGGGGTTTGTACTCACAGGCTTTCATCTGGTGAGAGGCTGTCAGTGAAGAAGGAGCAGTTCTGATTTTCCATCTCTGCCAACCTGGAAGCAAAACACACACACGAACGTGCACACACACACACACACACACACACACACACACACACAGACACACAGACACACAGACACACACACACACAGAATGAGCCAGTGACAGAGAGATTACAGTGGACCAGATTCCAGAAGTGAAACAAATAATTCCAATGGGACTTCTGAGGGCACTCATAGCACAGCCCATCACATGCGGCCAGAGAGCCTCTATAGAGTGCCTTGATGTTTGGTTCAAACATCATTACAGGAATACCATGAACATCAAATCAATTCTCTGAATCACAACACGCAATGCACACCCTATAAAGACACAGAGAGGAGCACTCAGAAGTAACACAAGATAGCAGAATCCACTGTTTATATTCCGCCGTCATTTGAAGAATCTGCCAGCATTTTACACAATCTACATTTTTAACGAGGCACAGCTCTCTGTAAAAACCCACTAAACTGCCAGAGCTTGGCTGTTTGTTCCTTGTTAACTTTCCCCACCGACTTCCTTCCTCCCTCTTCACACTCCGCCCGAACTGGCCACATAACTGCAGCCACATGATTGCAGTAAGTCTCCCTTGGGATGATTTCAGCACCATGGACAGCCACCCAAGCTCCCTATACCAATCGCTGGCTGCTGCCTCCACACGGACCATTACTGCACCACCCTGAAGGGAGTTGATGAAGGAGGGGGAAACTTTGCTTTTAGCGACCCCATGGCGTGTACTGAACCCCCCCCACCAACACCAGCCACTACAACCCCCCCCCCCCCCCCCCCGCCAGGTGGGCCCCTGGGGTTTGGCAGGCTGACTGAGAGGACACTGAGGCTGGCGACTGCTTGCAAAGCCGGGAGGAGAACGCGCTAAGTGCCTTCCTTCCAACGGCCCCGGCTGAGGGACGTGTGCAGAGACGGCGCCAGAGACGGGGCCACATGGTCACTCTGAGACGCCCACAAGTTTGCTGCAAACCACAGGGGTTTGCTTGCATCTCCCTCGTCTACTGTATGTGTGACAACTAAAGCCAGTGTGGGTTTTGTGGTTTTATCCAGCATGCTAGTTAGAGACTGTGGGCTCAAATCCCAGGCGTACAACCTCAGACCTAGTTCCACTCAGCTACATCGACTGTTCTCAGTCTTCAAAGCACTGCGACTGATGACAACTTATATCGGATTTGCTCCTTCTAGGCTGGATTGAAAACCTACTACTAAAACAAGCCAGTCTGATACAACTACGAACCTCTTGAACCAAAGGGGTGCCTGTCAACTAGTGACCACCTCAGGCACTTCTGTGAGGAAGCAAAGAAATAAAAGGTCAAACTAAAACGCAACTCCATAAAATTACGTCCCAATAAAAAAAAAGAGCTGAATTATACATATAAAACCATAGAGCCCAGGGGCGTGAGTGAGGACCTTATCAGAGCACCCGGCTGTCCTCCCGGTCACCTCTAGCCGGCAGCTATCAGCCAACCAGCCCGCTCCCGCCTGCCTGACCTCTGGCTTGCCATTGAGATCTCCTAATTCACTTCCCCCTCACCATAGCGCTACAGTCCATCACAGGGCTTTAATAGGACAACTCTCCATCAAGTGATCGGGGGTTAGGGGAACCTTGGGGGAGGCACTGGGATTGATGGGGGAGATGGGAGAGAGGGTCACTGACCCCCTAGGGGTATAGAGGATGAGGTTTTATCTGAAGTGTATGAGAGTGTGTGTGTGTGTGTGTTTGTTTGTGTGTGGTGTATGAATGTGTTTACGCATATAAGAAGGAACGTGTGAGTGTGTAAGGGAGGTAAACAGGCAGACACGAAGGGAGTATCCTACGTTGTTTACGAGGCAGTGTGAAGAGAGGGAGGAAAAGAGGGAGTGAATGAGACAGATGGAGGAAGAGAGGGAGTGAATGAGACAGAGAGAGGAAGAGGGAGTGAATGTGACAGAGGGAGGAAGAGGGAGTGAATGAGACAGAGAGAGGAAGAGGGAGGGAAAGAAGGAGAGAGAGAGGAAGAGGGAGGGAGAGAAGGAGAAATAGGGAGGGAAAGGAGAGGACAAATTATGTGTGACCAGGAAGTGTGCTGAGATAATGCTTTTGATCACTTGATGACTTGCCACTCCTGTAGGGTGGAGCGCTGACCGGAATGCTCTCATTGTGATGAGTCTATCTGTGTTGCCATGGACTCATTTGTTTATATGTATTTACACACTCATGCTTTAATGTTAGTGCGATCAAATGTGCATCATTGAGCAGGTATATTTGCAGACCAGTGCGTCTATGTGCAATGAATGATGACAGCACACTGCACAGTCCTTTCCCCTCTCTATCCAACGTGTTCTATTCCCCCTTTCTCCCTCCTAAAACATCAAATAGCAGACTTGCTCCCCGACGGCCCCAAGTTATTACTGAAGATTAACAACTACACCCACTCATTCTGCACTTATAAAGAAAAAGAAATGGAGCAAATGAAAAGAAGAAAGGAGTGAAAGCCCTCTCTCCCTTCCGGAGAGATGATTGATACATCTCCCCCCGAGGAGGATCTGAAACACGCACTGAAACACGCTGACAATCTTAAACTTTTAAATATAAATTACATTTTCCATTAAACCCCAAAGGAGGTCTGAGCCATGATTGGGGGTGGGGGGCGTAAATAAAGTAATGGCAAAGCTTGTTAATATTTCTCTCTCTTTTTAGAGGAAGGGGGAAAGAGATAGCGATAGAGAGAGAGAGAGAGAAAAAAAAGGATGAGAACTTGAGAGTAACACAGAAGAGGAAAGGAGATTCATTCAATTTTGCGTTCTTTCCATATGCATGAAATAGCTGTCTGGATCCATATAGGCGGAGCTTTAAATATGCAGACCAAGGTGTCCTTTTCAGTTCTCTGGGCCTCTGACCTCTGACCTCTGACCTCAGACGGAAATGAAGTTATAGGGCTTCTTTTACTAGGACATGGACATCATCTCAACATGAGGAGATGTCAAGGGCTGATGGAGAGAGATACAGAGAGAGAGAGACAGACAGAGAGGGAAAGAGAGAGAGAGAGAGACAGACAGAGAGGGAGAGAGAGAGAGAGACAGAGAGAGAGGGAGATACAGAGAGAGAGAGACAGACAGAGAGGGAAAGAGAGAGACAGACAGAGAGGGAAAGAGAGAGAGAGAGAGAGAGAGAGAGAGAGAGATGGAGAAACCGATGTGTGGGTAGAAAAGGGGAAACTGAAGACATCTTCCTGCACTTGACTGTATTTTCCCTTTTCACAGACACAAGCACCTCAGCAAAATTAGACATCTTTGTGAGTGTGCGTGTTTTAAATATATTTATTATTTTTTTCATTTGTTGTGTTCCCACAAACAGACTCCTGGCAGGGGCAAGGGGCTGTGGATGCCAAACGAGCTCTTGGTTTCAGACAGCCAGTTCTCATGCTGACTGCCGATGGATGACTACACGTAACATCAAGGCTCGGGCAAAGACAATTAAATGCATTAGGTGCCATGTGCGCATCGGGAAAACTAAATGCTTTGGAAAGGGAGAAAGGGAAGGGGAGCGGAGCGGAGCGGAGGGATGTAAATGGAAAGATGACAAAGGAGAGAAGATAACATTGAGAGAAAACTTCGAAGGGGAGACTAGATAAAGTAGAGCAGGGGAAAGGCGGACGAGTGGAGAGACTTGGCAGATGTCAAATGCATTTCCAGCTCCAGTATATTGCAGAGCTGCTTGTCATTGCATTGCACAGGGGGAGACAGAGGGGGAGATGTAGGGGATGGTGAAGGAAAGAGAGAGGGAGAGAGGGATAGGGGAAGGGAAGGAGGGAGAGAGAGAGGGAGAGAGGGATAGGGGAAGGGAAGGAGGGAGAGAGAGAGAGAGGGAGAGAGAGGAGGGGAGAAAGGGAGAGAGAGAGGGAGAGAGAGAGAAGCGGAGAAAGGGAGAAGGGGAGAGAGGGAGGCTGATGGGCTGAGTTAGAGATGGGGTGGAGGTGTGACAGAGGAGTGGATAGCTAGGATGTGAGAAGTAGCTGTAAGTGTACATCAGCTTTAATGGAATGTATTAGTGCGTGTGTGTGTGTGTGTGTGTGTGTGTGTGTGTGTGTCTGTGTGTGTGTGTGTGTGTGTGTGAGTGAGAGAGACAGAGAGTGAGAGAGAATAGCAACTGAGCCTGACCAAACTGACCCACAGGGCAACAACCATGTGAGCCTCTCCATGCCAGAGCTCACACAAGTAGAGAAATTCCAAACTGGGTTGTAAAGCAAAATGGAGAGGTTGTGAAAATGATTGGCCAACATTGGAACACACACAAATGAAGCCCAATAAGCTATATACGCTTAATAAAATCTACAGATGGACTACAGCTGAACAATTATACTGAAACACATGGGAAAGAAAACAAACACCCAAGATTGGATAACTTAACTACTAGTTTTACTAGCAAACTGTGCACTTTCAACTCGACTTGTATCTGTATGGCTGTTAATGAGGTCCAGTCCATACGGCTGGTGTAATTAGAAACAAGAAAAAGAAATTTAGAATCCAAAAGTGTAAAAAAACGAGTTGACTTGCCAACAGAAAAGAACTGAGGCAACTGTCAGCCCTGCAAATGAAATTATGTTTTAAATATGAATTAAGTTTCATTATTTTTGCAGACTTACAAACAGCATACATTTACACATTTAAAAACCTCACCAACAGCTATCAACTTTGACATTGAATTTAGGACAAAACGCTGGGAGATGATGAATACTCGCTATGAGGAAATTACCATGGCTCATTCAGTAATGATGGGCTCCTACCTGCTGGCAAAATGCTCAATCCGGCTGTGTGTATCTGCATGGGGTAGCTTGGGTGAGGAGCAGGGCCTGTGAGAACACAAATACACACACACACACACGATCTAGAATTATATGCCTGTAGAACTATGTGCCACAATGTGTGTTTGCATGCCTACACACGTGTGTGTGTGTGTGTGTGTGTGTGTGAGTGTGTGAGTGTATATTTGTTCATAATTTGTTCATGATGATGGTGATGGCGGGCCGTTCTTCTAAACTAGGTCATGTTCCCAACCCCCTGCTGACTCCCACCTCTGCTTCTATCTGTGTGCCTTCTTCTTCTTCTTCTTTGTTGTCTTCTTCTTCTTCTTCATCTTCTCATATCCTGCTCAAGAGCTACGCCGTTACGGATCCTTAGATAAACTTCTGCCCTAATCCTAATATTAGCCCTTAGCAGCATGCTGTGTTATCTCGGCCACAGATATTGGCTGCTGCCATCGTGAGTATTAGTGCTATCAGCCAGCTCATGCCAGAGTCACGAGAGGCTGTCAGGTAAGCAATCAGTCCCTCCAGGATTTGGCAATCTTACGTTTTCACAAATTCATGCAAATTCAAGGATTTCCCTCAATTGCTGGTTGCTAGTTTCTCTTATTACCACATTATTACAGCAAAAAATGTCATAGAATTTCCTCATTATTTGCAATTGATTTTGAGAATTCAATTTTGATAATTTCCACAGCAAATTTAGCTACTTTTGGCCGCAACAATTGCAACAAACCCTCGCAATTTCCTGGTGGGGGTCACAATTTCTCTCTCTTTCCCCTTCACTATGTCCCACTCTATCTCTCTCTTTCCCCTTCTATGCTCTCTCTCTCTCTCTTTTTAGTTGTGTTGTATTGGTGTAACTCGGAGTGTGAGAGTATATGACAATGGTTTCATAAAGGTGTGTAACCTCTTTATCTCTATCCCCACCCCCACCCTCCACCACACACACACACACACACACTCACGTCTCGGTGCTTTCGGCCTCCAGGACGGACTGGACAGGCAGGTAGCCTCGCTGCGGATGCTTGCTGAAGTACTGCTTCGAGCGGAACTTGTTTTTCAGCGTCTTGGCAAAGTCCCTCATCCTCTCCCCGGAGGTGGTCTGGCACGGTGAGTAGGGTCATGAATGGCAGAGAGGGAGGAGGAATAGAGGACGAGAAAAAGAGGAGAGATAAAGTGAGTGAAAGAAAGAAAGAGAAAAAGAAAGAAAAAGAAAATCTCCCCTTCAGGTCCTTGCTGCGGGCACAGCGGTGATCAGAAATCTCTCCCTAGGGTGACCGGAGCTTGCCCCAGTCTGGACAATCACTAGCCAATAGCCTCCATTCATCACCTCCATCACCTGTGCACTAGCAGCTAATTCATTCACCCAGCTCTGTTTAAGAAAACCCAAAGCTAGGAAAAAAAAATCCCCTGCAAACCTAATGGCCAATCACACACTGCTATGGAACAGTCTGTGTGTGAGCAGTCATTAAGGAAATAAGTCCGGAGTCATATTTTATTTCCGAGGGCCAGCGAGCGTGCAGCACTTCCCAGGACTAGACTGGAGGGAGTTGGCAGACTGGCTGGTATTTGAGCGGCACAAATGGCATGGGATGGTAGGAGCTGAGCTGGTGCCAGTCCAGGAAGAGGAGGAACTGAAAAAAAAACTCATCTACTGACTCGACTGAATCTAAAAAAACCTCATCTACTGTACGCTCAGTCAAATCGCTCGTCTGCTTGGTGTCAAAGCTGCAGCGATCCTGCCTGCTTTATGCTAATGCTGCCCGGCACTGTCCATGTCAATGCAGGAAAGTGCTGACTTGGAGAAGCCCCACACATCACTGTCACAGCCACAGCAAGTATCTGGACTTATTTTTATGTCTGTTTATATGTCTGTATTGTACTTTGTCAGTAGTCTTATTGCTTTTTTGTCTTTTTTCGCTCCCTTTTAGCTTTATATCACTCGTTTTATCTCCTTTCTTTCCTTCCTTTTCTGCTTTTTATTTCCCACCATTCATTCCTAACTGTGTCATTCATTCAGACCCTCAGACCTCGCCGGCGTGTCTTACGGGGGTGTAGTACTCCATGATGGGGTAGTGCAGCTTCTTCCCTTTGGTGGTGCGCCCGGTGAGGAAGCACGTCTGGCAGATGTCCACGTTGAACTGTTTGAGGCTGCGGTACCTGCAGGGAGCCACAGGGGAGCGGATATAAATACCACGGCAGGATGAGGGGAGGAGAGGACAGCAGAGTAGAGACGAGCAGAGCTGCTGCTGCTAACTCAGCTGGGGCCTTCGGGCATGACCGACGCAACAGAAGAGCCTACAGCATTCCTCAAATCCAATAGCCAATCACAGGTAGCTCACCTGCTGTTTGTATGGAGGGAGGCTTAAGTACACTTCTGTACACTGCTGTTTTATACACCCAAGGTGGCTGACAGGAAATGTACACAAGCTTCCAAAGTAGTTTAGTGCAGTGAGGTGATATTTGCAGGGCTAACGTTGCCAACTGGTATACTCACTGTAGCCTCCCCTCCAAATGGAAATGATTACAATTCTCTGACAGAACATTGCTGTTATGGCAATTAACTGACAGGGCTGGCCCCTTGCATATGCTTACAAGTACACACACATACGCACATAAATACACACATGCACACACACACACACACACGTGCACACACACACACACACACACACTCACCTGAAGCCTTTGATGGGGCACTGTTTGCAGATGTAGCACTTGGCCTGGTGCTTGGCCGACTCGGCCACGGCGACGCGGTCCAGGACCGGCAGCCACACCAGAGACTGGGGCTCCAGGCTCATCCACTCCAGGAAGTGGGATGCCTCGATGGCCGGCTTCCCCGGAGCCTGCGCGGGATCCAGAGTGAGAGAGAGAGAAAGAGAGAGAGTGAGAGAGAGAGAATGAGAGAGAGAGAGAGAGAGAGAGAGAGAGAGAGAGAGAGAGAAAGGGGAAGGAGGATGAAGAGGGCCGTGGAAGATCAGAGGCAGAAGACAATCAGGCCAGGCCATGGTTTTGTTTTCCCTTTTACTTCTGATTGCATCATTGGTTCCACACTTTTGGTTTCAGTACGAGGCTAATTATCACATCCAGATGGTTGACATGAAACACTAGGGAAGCATTTTACCCCCTTAACCTCAACTCCACGTCCTTCGGGGACTCATCGTCATCGCCAATTTTCATTTCCATTGAGCCGTTCCGTTTGACTAAAAACTTATTTCATCAGTATTAGCACACCCTGGGAGCTGAACTCATTTACATAGCGCAGCCAAAGGACCTGTGTTTTAAAACCAACTTCAGGGGATGAAACGTATAGAGCTCATATAGCAGAAATACCACGAGGAGGAGGAGGCGATGAGTGGGAAAGAAATAGGCCCGTAAGTACCTTTAGGTGTGGATTTAGGGGTTGCCGCCGAGTCGCGGATGAGGAGGAAGACGAAACGAGCTGGGGGGGTGGGGGTAAAAAAAAGAAGGATAACGGGGAAGTAGTAAGAGGAATAAAGGGAGGGGACCGGCGAGGCGGCGGAAAATCCATAATGTGCTGAATCCCTCATTAAATGCACATCAAAGATGCATTAAAAGGTTGATTTCCCCCGAGGTCCGTTGGCTACGGCTTGAACACGCTGCCGTAATTAATGTGAGCCGATGCCTCGTCGCCGTATCGCCGTGTGCGCCTAGCTACTGAGAGCAGCCATGTGCGACGCCTCAGGGGAGACCGGGCCATGCTTGAGAGAGAGTGTGAGTGTGTGTGTGCGTGTGAGTGTGTGCGTGCGTGTGCGCACTTGTGTTTGTATGTATGTACAAGCAGGGGGATGAAGCTGTTTGTATGAGTTTGCCTGTGTCTGGTTGAGTGTCTGTGTGTGGCAGAATGTGTGTGTGTGTCTGTCTGAGACATCTGTGTGCGATCGAGTGTGTGCTTGTGTGTGTGTGTCTGTCTGTCTGCTTCAGTGACTGTGAGTGTGTCTGTAGAAGGATGACTGTGTGTGGGCATGGGCATTTGAGCATGTGGATATGTCTGTCTGCCTCTGAGGCCTGGTGTGTGCATGTATAATGTGCATGTGCATGTGTACATGTATCTGACTATGAGTATCTGAGCAAGCTCCGCTGTTAGACTACAGCTGTGAGGGGGAGAGAAGACATTTCAAGCCCTGATTCTC
>NC_045171.1:12319457-12326957 GCF_900700415.2 Clupea harengus
AGAAAGAGAGAAAGGTAGAGAGAGAGAGAGAGAGAGAGTGCAGGCGGGGGCTTTATCAGGTGCAGTGGAAGCTGAGTGAAATGGGTCAGAGTATTATTGACCATAGAAGCGTAAAAACACAAATCTTGTCCCACGTCTGCCTCCATTCGCCTCCAAAGGGCTGCAGCTGAGCGGGCACGAGCGCGCTGACCCCCACCCCCCTGTGTGTGTGTGTTTGTGTGAGTGTGAGTGTGAGTGTGAGTGTGAGTGTGTGTGTGTGTGTGTGTGTCTGTGCGTCGGCTCGATGCGCTGCAGCTGGGGCTAGCCGGAGCTTAGCAAGGGAACACATGCAGAGCAGAGGCAGAAGCGGCGGTGGTGGTGGTGGTGGCCCTTGGAGCAGATTTCTACAGAGCAGGGAGAATAGGATCAGAGACCACAGGCTAGGCTGCTTAGCTACAGGGACACGCTTCTGTCTGAGGATCTCAGAGGGAGAGAGAGAGAGAAGGCTCAGATAAAAGGAAGGAGAGAGAGAGACAGAAAAACAGACAGGGGGAGTGAGAGAGAGAGAGAAGAGAAGGATTGTGAATGTATGTATCTGCAAAAGGGTAAATGGGGACAGGGTGGTAGCACAGTGGAGCAGGGCGGAGTGTGTGTGTGTGTGTGTGTGTGTGTGTGTGTGTGTGTGTGTGTGTGTGTGTGTGTCTGTGTGAGCAACAGAGTGTAAGAAGGTAAATGAGATAAAGGGGAGAGACAGAGAGAGAGGGAGAGAGAGAGGGAGAGATAGAGATAGAGAGAGCAGGATGTGCCTATCAGAAAGAATAGAGGACAGGAGGGAGGGAGGGAGGGAGGGAGGGAGTGAGTGAGTGCATATGCAATCACTCCCTGCCCTAGTAGCATGACCTCTCATCAGCACAGGGTTGGGCTGAACACACCGCTATCTCCGTCCACGTTCATCATCCCCCCCATCCTTCATGCGGTGGGGGAGAGACAAAATGGAGAGATAGAGGGAAAGCGAGAATGACAGAGATAGAGAAGAAGAGGAGAGCGCAAGAGAGTGAGCACATTCTGGCCCTGCTGTTTGGTTTGTAAGTAAGTGATGGCAGGCGGGTTATTGCCGGTCCACGTGTGGCTCCCGCTCATTTTCATGCAGGTCGAGTGTTTATCTGGAAACAAAAAAAAGCAATTACTGGAATTTATGTGGAGGCCGAGGAGGGCTGATTCCTTCTCATAAGCAGCTGGTAGTTAAAGAGCCAGCGAACAAATTTATAGTGGAAATGGAGTCACAAATGAGAGAGAGAGAGAGTGGGGGGAGAGAGAGAGAGAGAGAGAGAGAGAGAGAGAGTGAGGGAGAGAGAGAGTGAGGGAGAGAGAGATAGAGAGAGAGTGAGGGAGAGAGAGAGTGAGGGAGGGAGAGAGAGAGAGAGAGAGAGAGCGCAAGAGGGGAGGGGAGGAGAGGGGAGGGAAAAACAAAGCTCTTTGGGCTGGAAATCAACCCTCGCATGTTCTGTCAAGGCCCTGGCACACTGACGTGAAAGGCGAGGCAAACAAAAGGGGGCTTTTAACTCATTCTCACCCCTCAATTATTGGCTGCCTGCCCAGACGCTTTTGTCCTGATTGCTGCACACTTCACAGCAATGGCATCTCCCACTGCGGCAGAACTGACAGTAATCAGGAGTCCTATCAGGAACACTATATGGACCAGGGCCTACGTGTCATGAATGTATGGAACTGTGAGGATATTTAAATCTAAAAATGTGTATGGAAATCAAGTAGTGACACCCAGCATGGAATGGTCACACCCCCACCATCGATAAAAACAAATGCTGTCTACGTTATGACAACTCATGTTTTGGCGTGTCTTGTAATACTACAGTATGTGTAATATATTTGCTATAAAATGAAATGTACTTCAATGTAGGTGTGTAGTCATGATCAGACATATCCTGAGTCATTTCTACAGTCACGATAAGATGGACGTTAGCTAGCAAGCTAATACATCATCAGTCTATACTCACTATACTCCCACTGCACACTAAAAAGAACATGGGATTTAACACACTTGGTAGAGGTGTAACTCCCACTAGGCTTCCAGGTAACTGAGGGAAGGTGACGCAGTCTGTGGTTGTCAGATCAGGACGGAGGTGAGGACATGGCAGTGGAGATAAAGGCTGACGGGAGGAGGCAGGGACAGACTGGGGTAAATTGAGGCCATACCTCTCATACACACCAAATAGTGATTGACAGGAGAGGTGAGTAGGTGGAATGAACTGAAAAAAAGGTAGATGTGTGTGTCTGTGTGAGTGTGTGTGTGTATAGTTGTGTGCCTGTCATGCGTGTCATGAAGTATTTAGCATGTTCGTGTTCTTTCATGCTTTAACCTGTATGTGTGTGTGAGAGAGAGAAAGTCTTAATTCATATCCATCTTGCACATGTGGGTGTATCTGCCAGTTAAGCCACACATTGACGCTGTAGGGGATGTCGAGTATAGCCGTGTTTGTGTTTGTGTGTGTGTGTATGTGCATACCCTGTGCTGGTGTGTGTTTGTGTGTGTGTGTATGTGCATACCCTGTGCTGGTGTGTGTTTGTGTGTGTGTGTATGTGGATACCCTGTGCTGGTGTGTGTTTGTGTGTGTGTGTGTGTGTATGTGGATACCCTGTGCTGGTGTGTGTATGGATCAGCCATACTAGTATATGCAGGCAGTTCTCAGTGTGCAGAGGTGGGTAGTAACATGTTATGTTTACTCCGTTACATGTACGTAAGAATTCTTTACCACTACATTGTACTTATAGAAGCAGTTTTAATGCAGAATACTTTTCACTCTTTTTCGATTACATTCTTTACTTATACTTCGTTACATTAGGCTATACACATTTCACTACTTTTATATTAAGTAATTTTTACTCACACATGCCTTCTCGCCTACAATGTCGACTGCTCTGGCTACATAGACACATAAACACAGACGCCACATTGGGCTGGGCCATATTGAACCAGGACACTTGACAGTTGAAATCTATGGAGGTCACTAATTAGCATTAGTCTCTGAGGGCAATAAGTAAAGAAACTGGGGGTGCATTGGGGTGTGCAGCACTTCAGATCACATGACGTTAGTGTAATGAAAAAGTTCACTCATTCATCATGGCTTTGCTGAGTCACTGGTGTCATATTGGGAAAGGCTATACATCAATGACAGGCTTACAAGATTAGGATAGAGAGGCCTGCCTACAATTTATCATTGTTTTATTCAATGGAATGTGAATTAGTACTGAATGTGCAGATGGCTATGGTATGTTGTGTTTATCAGACAAGCATTTGAAAGTGTTGTTACGACCCTGGCGGGTCTAGGCCCCGCCCCATGAGATTTGCATGCCTGTTCTCTATCTGTCGTTACAACAGGTAATTGGATCCAGGTGTATGGGTGATTGGTTGGGCTACAAAAGCCCTGGTCAGATGGAAGTCGGGAGAGCGTTGGATTGGTCGTTGGATTTTGGTTATCGTTGGATTTGGATAGTGAATTGGATTTGGGATTGTCGTTGTCGTTGTCTTTGGATTATCGTCGTTTGTTTATATTACCAGTTAATTGACTTTACAGTACATCTTTTGTTTCTCTTCACAACACCGATCTTCACCACACGTTTGCTATAATTATTAGATAACTATATAAACTTGTAAAATCATTAATAAATATATTATTATTATTATCATTTATCCTAAATTCTGCGTGGCCTCCCCTTCTTGTTTCGTGCCTTGAGCTGGCTCGTAACAGTGTTATATGTGCTTCAACTGACTGTTTAACATGTATACATGTGTTGTAAAGGTTAAGCAGTCAAGTTGAAGCATGGCTGAGAATGGCTGAGAGTTCTGGCCAGTATGTGCATGTGATGTGCATGCGTGTGATGCATGTGTGTGTACCTGTCATAGACGTTGAGCAGCCAGTTGAGGCACATGTCGACGCAGAGGGGGATATTGATGAGCACGGAGCGCTCCTCCTCCAGGCGCTCGTAGAGGGCAGTGAGTGCGTGGATCAGCTCCACCACGTCCATCACGCGCTCAACCGCCTGCAGATCCTGTTCCCGGAAGACCTCCACCACACTTGCCAGGGTCAGCAAGTCCACTGCCATACACACACATAGACACACACACACGCATACACACATAAACATGCCCAACCATCCATATGCACGCAGAAACACACAGACATTGATACACACACAAGGAGACAAACCAATGCAAAATCAATGATAATGTTTTCCTTCAGTGTACTTATAGCCATATGTGTAGGTGTATATTGAGTCAGCTGGTCCATTGCAACACACACACACACACACACACACACACACACATGCACGCACACACTCATATGCACAGACGAACACATTCACACAGGTCAATGAATGCAAAAGCTCATGCCTGGAGCAAACAGATCCACCCTACAAGAAAATGCACATGTTTGTCTGCAAGCACACAAAACCACTGCTCCCTAACCCTCTTAACCAATTGCCATAAGTGTGATAACAGTCAGCTAGGGTCTCAGTCTCAGATGGCCACGGACCATCGGATGCACACTGCCTGCTAAGCTGGCAAAACTGTGAGAATCCATTAGTTCCACTCTCACTCACTGGCTCTTAGCCGTGTCAATCACAGGACTGTGCACAAAACAAACAGCAGTGCTTGGGTGATGCTATAGTATGGCATGCAGAGAAATCTAGGAAACAGTGTTGAGGTGGTTGTTTTGCATGTCATAGTCTTTTCTTTTCATAGACTTGGTTTTGGTTCAAATATGCATCCGACTTCAAGCTGAAGACAGAGGCTTGAGTCTGCCAGGTTAGGAGTCAGCAGGTGCAATGGCACACATAGTGACTATGCACGGATGCAGAAGTACACAGAGACAAGCATCTTTACCGTAACTACAAATGTTTTAGAAATGTAACTACACAGGGTAAGCTGCTAACACACGCACACCAGTGTGATCCGAATTGAGCGGGTGCCCGTGGATTAGTCAAATATCGGCAAAAGACTAATACCAATATTTAAGTAATAATAATTTACTGAAACATCATTGGCTGAATGAATCAAATTGCGAGAAGATGGAGCACAGGCTTAGCCTACCACTGACAACTGTGTGAGTAGAGATGGAGATGGAGACAGTGAGCGAGCGAGTGCGGCAGAGTACAAAGGCAGACAATGAAGAAAAGTGAACGCCGCCGCCAGCGAAGAAGACAGCAGTACTGGGGATAATTAACAACACGGGACTTAATGATAAGTAGCCCAGTAGAAATAGGCTTTTGCATCCACTGTTGCCAGCTTCGGCTTAACTGCCTTATAGCCTAATAGCCTTGTTGAATTCAAGAGAATGTTTAGTGTTTGTGCTGCATGTGTTTGACCAAAGGTTGCCGTGAATTCTCCAGGTAGCCTTAGCCAATGTGCAACAAGGCATTCTGATATTGTTCAAAAGTTTTACCAATCCTGAAGACTGCATGGATTAATGTAATCAGGTAGCGAGTAGGGCATATTTGTTATATATTTAAATATTAGCGGTTCCGGTTGCGGTCGGGCTGAATTGAAGCTTCGATTGTTAGTGAGTGGACCCATGCATCACTGACACACACACACACACACACACACACACACACACACACACACACCCACACACAAACACACAACTTTCAACATCAGGGTTTTACATGACTACAAAATGTAGACTAGGGTTTTCATTCCCTAAACCAAAAAGCCATTAAAGATAGCACCTCAACCAAGTCCATTAATACCTTCTCTTTGAGCCCTCCCTTTCAAGGCAAACTTAATTTTCACTTAAAATGTAAATGTATGGCCTTATTATCATAGGGGGAAACGCAGTACATTCTTACAGCGGTGAAAGTGCTTGATAAATGAGTTCCAGAGTGGCTCATATAAATACCTCCACTCACCAGTCAACGGCTGCAGTGGCTCCCTAAACACTTATACTTTACACTTCCACCACAGCTGGAGTCAGCAGGTCTTTTGTTCTTTCTCTCTCTCTCTCCCTCTCTCTGATTCTGTCTCTCTCTCTCTCTGTCTCTGTCTCTCTCTCTCTCACACACACACATACATCATTCCAGACGCACGCAGACACACATACACATAAGAAAAAGTGTTAAAACTCAGAACAGGTAAATGTGCCACACTCACACTCGAATGCTATCTCTCACACACATGCACACACACTCAAACACACGCACACGCACACACACATACACACATCCTTCCACACACACCACACACTCATAAACACATACACATTCAAATTTAAAAAAGTGTTCAGAATCAGACCAAGTAAATGTGCCACACTCACACTCAAATGTTATCTCACACACACACACACAAACACAAACACACACACACACACACACACACACACACACACACACACACACACACACACCTTCACCAAGGACCAACACAGCCTCTTGTAGCGCAGACCCCCCCTCTCTGCCTCTCTTCTGCTCAGTGAGTGCATCAGGAGCGCCTGAGATTACACGCCTGAGTGCGTATGGGATGCGAGCAGAGTGTAAACTAATTCAATTGGGCCGCCCCTTAAACGGGTTGGGGGGCCCCTGCTGCCGGCGGCACGCTGGGCGGTATGGATCCAGGGCCATCCACTACTGTCACCTCTAATTGGCTAATGAGATAATGAGGGGGGAGGGGGCACGCCGCAGTGGAAGGCCTGCGGGTGGAGGTCCATGGATGGACGGAGATGCTAAAAAAGGCCACCTGTGGATGCTCTTTTCCTCGCTCGCTCTCTCGCTCTCTCTCTCCCTTTCTCCCTCTCTTGTTGCAAATCTCCCTCTTTCATTCTCTCTCACGCTCTCTCCCTCCCTCTCTCTCTCTCTCTCTCTCTCTCTTTCTCTTTCATTCTCTCTCTCTCGTTCTCTCTTCTAATGCCACTCTTCAATCACTGCAATCCAGGCACACAAGCCACTAATTACAATAACAGGCAGGCCTATAATGAATCCTGCTAATGACATGAATTACAGTGGCAGGCCAGCAGAAGGACAGTGAACGAGGAAGAGAGATGAAAAGGGGGAAGTGTGAGTGTGTGTGTGTGTGTGTGTGTGTGTGAGTGTGTGTGTGTGTGTGTGTGTGTGTGTGTGTGTGTGTGTGTGTAAATGAGTGAGTGAGTGAGTGAGAGAGAGGGGGGAAATTAAGGAAGGAGGGAGAGTTGAACTCGTTGTGAGGGTTGCACGGTATTTCAGACGAATAGAGGACACAAAGACTGCAGGTTAGAGGATGAAGGTGTGTGTGTGTGTGTGTGTGTGTGTGTGTGTGTGTGTGTGTGTGTGTGTGTAACATTGTGAAAAGTGTGAGCATTCTACTACCGTATCCAATTAGCTTTAAAGACCGAAGAAGGTGAAATGGGACACATACACACACACACACACACACACACACACACACACACACACACACACACACACACACACACACAGTCAAACACACACACACTCACAAACCGACCTACACACAGTCACTAACACAAACAC